>NC_056582.1:1168512-1176012 GCF_018340385.1 Cyprinus carpio | reverse complement strand
TCTCTGTGTGTGTGTGTGTGTGTGTGTGCTCATCTGACCGTCTCTGTGTGTGTGTGTGTGCTCCACTGACCGTCTCTGTGTGTGTGTGTGTGCTCATCTGACCGTCTCTGTCTGTGTGTGTGCAGCTCGGAAGTCGCACAGGAACGGCATCAAGAAGCCCAGGTCTCAGCGCTACGAGTCTCTGAAAGGGGTAAGAGCTCTCCTGATGGACATGCTGTCAGATCTCTCTCACAGCGCAGGGATCTCTGTCTCTGTCTGCCGGACTCCGTCTGACCAGCACAAGCTCAACATGAGCTCACACACATTATCTTATCACTCTTAGGTTTAGGCCTCGCATGCACTGTGCGATTCCAGCAACGTTTCTGTTAAATACTAACTCTCACTGCACGAGTAGATCTGGTGAGATGTCCAGCCAGAGCTGAGGGTTCATGCTCACACTGCAGCTTGACTGCTCTCACAAATTGAACCACCATTGGCTAGTCATTTTTTTAGTTTACTTGCCAGACTCCGCCCACTACTGGAGAACCCGGCAGTTCTTAAAAGCTGAGAAAATCCAAAGGAACTCTGTTATTTTGAAAGGAGTATTTATTTTGACAAGAATATTGTGTACATTTAGCGCGTCAGTTCTCTCTCTCTGCTCTCACCAAAGCGACGGCGAGTGGTGTGTATTCACACTAGAGTTCACAGTACGTCAAACACAGGTGCACTGCACATCCGTTCAGATGAACTGAGAAATATCACAGATCGCTTGACGGAGAGAGACGCTGATGCGCTCTGTCAGTGTTAGGCAAGTCAAAAAAATATATATCTGTGCTAAACTTATACTTAGCCTCCAACTCGCACACTGACGAGTGAAATCTGAGACTTTATGAGCCGTTGGCTGATATTAGACAAACTCAGATGAAAAGCCTAATGCAGTGTGCAGAAATGCTTGATTTCTGATTCAGATCGGTTCAGATGCTGAACAAACCACGATTGAGTTAGGGGCAGGAGTTTACACGTTAGACTGCAGCTCATAAACACAATCAAGCCTAGAAAAAAATGTCAACCACCCCTTCAAGTTTCACCATCATTGAGCGAAAGTTTATCATTTGCTCGTGTTTCGTCTTGCCAGTTTACACATTCAAGCATTTTAACTTGTGCACTGTTTGCACACACGCAGAGAGAGAGACACTGCGTGAACAGCGAATTGATTCCTCATTCACACACACACAAAGTGATCTTAAAGGAATACCCGTTTTGGCAAGTATTCTAGTAAACACGGTTATGTCTTAAGTGAAGATAAACAGATGAGGAAAAAATAAAAAGTGGATGTGTCAGTATTAGATCCATGTATTTGGTCTTAAGAGACAGCAGCCACTAAATACCTGCTTCTGTCTGCTAATCAAACATCACCAGCTCTAACAAAGATGAATCTGTGTTTAACTTGTGCAGTGAGCACCTGAATACTACTGGTACTGACTTTATTTGTAACTCTGTTGTATTGTTCTTGTTTTATTACTGACTTCATTAGTTAAGCTTGTTTTTGCTGTTGCATAGAAGAACTTAAAGTAAGCTTTTAGTAATTTTCTGATTATTTATTTTATGCTGATTTGAAAAATGATCTGATCCGTGACTCAGAATCTGTACTATGATCTGAACCGTGAGTTTTGTGATCCGTTGCACCGCTAGTGAATAGTATGGATTCACAGGTTCAGGATAATCACTGTTTATGTAGCATAAGTTCTTTGTAGGAATCAGAATGTGTTGTGTATTTCTATACCGAGTTTGGAAAGGAATGGAATTTGATTGGAGTAATTTCCAGGTCTGGAAAAGTATGCAAAAAAGAAAGTATGGAAAAGTATTTGCATTTCCAGACTTTTGACCTTACTTTCAATAATAGAAAATTATGCATTAAAAAAAATAAATAAATTTTTTTTAGTGACCGTCAAACACGACTGAACGAATTCAAGGTGCACTTTTTCATTATGCAGGTTTAGAGCCTCTAAAAGGGCCTCTGCATAAATCAAAAATATACAGACTTTGGACAGTGCACACAGCTGTATTGATGTATTTCATGTCATGTTTCTCTGCCTCCACAGAGGATGTTAAACTGGACATAAGGCCTTTATATTAGAGGTGCTACCAAAGGAAAGCCATGTTTTGAGCAAATAGATCTCTCTTAATGCATGTGCATCCATGCTCTGGTTTTCTTCGTGGTAAGATGACAGTGATGCACAGAGGAAAGGGGTTATAGTATATAAAACTAGAAAATAATGCGTAAGCACACAAAATATTCCAGTGCACATGTGAATAATTTCTCAAGAGCATGAAAAACTTTCTTGTGTGCACGCACAAGTCTGTATGTATGCAAGAAAATCAATTAAAAGAAAATATCTCAGAGCCCTGTCGTGTGTTTAGTGCACTGGTTGTTTGTTTCTCACGCATACGCTGTGTTTCAGGTGGACCCTAAGTTCCTGAGGAACATGCGCTTTGCCAAGAAACACAACAATAAGGGCAAGAGGACCATCGCCAAGAAAGCGGCGTCCAAATAGATGAGGACAGACCCCAGAGAGTCAGCGGTGTACAGATGTTCTCCAGAAGGACTTGATGCCATGCTCAATAAAGCTGTGCTCTGACCAAGTCTGTTGATTGTCTCGTTTGGCTGCTGTATTACACACAAACACACACAGAGCCCAATGTGCTGCTTCTGTGGTGATCTCGTACTAGACTGCGCTCATCACTGGAAACACCCTCTCAGTGAAGAAGCACAGCGTTCATGTGATCAATGTGAGTTCACTCACCTCGTGTGTTTACAGACCTGTAGTGTAAAAACTGGAGTATTAACCTGTTAAAAATCATCACACAAACCTCTCCAGTGTGCATTACTGCTCTGATGAATCAATGGCTCATATTATGGGATATAAAAAATAGAGAAGATAATTATGACTATCTTGAAGTTCAGAGTTTATCAAATCTGACTGCATTACTGTCAGTTGATTGTTTATTCCACACAGCTACTATGAAAGAGTTAAACAAAAATAATCAATTTATTTGTCACAAATGTGTATTTATCGGTTTCTTTACATCTTGCAATGTTTGTATATCTAAATTGTAACTAAATTTTTTAAAATCCTAACTTAAGAAAATGGGCTTAAATCTTGAGTTCATTACAGATGTACACATTATTACTAACAATAGTCGTCTTTTTCTCTAGGAAGCAAATTATATTTTTATTTTAAATTCTGTAGTTCAGGTGCTTCCAGACCATGATCTTGCTGATTGTAATGGCCACTGAAAACAGTGAAAGTGTATCTGAAGTGAACTCCACTTGAGTCAGGGATGTGATTCTAACCTATAAATACAGATTTCCCTATTTTCTGACCTCTGAGGGACGCGGTGTGATTCTCGTAGATCCGAGGGTTGTAGGTTGGTTTCTGCGTGATGATAGAAATCACGCAAATGTTCAGCTCTTACCTGAATAAACTGCGAGAGAAACATCAGGGACGGAGTGATCCTGAGAGCGCCGCCATCTTCAGAACCGTTACAGCGTTCAAATCATTCAAAGCGCGCCAAACACGAGCAGAATCAGCGCTGACACGTGACTCTTCATGAATGGCGGTGAATCTGAGATTGTAGTGCTGTCATAACATTCACAATAGCTGTGCTGTAATTATATCACTGATGTTGTTGTGTTGTGATGTTACAGCAACTTATTATTTTATTATGTTTTTGTTGTGTTTATTGTTACTGCTGCGCTTGGTTTGAACCGATTTCATTTGCATTTGGGAAGGTGTTTCAGTGTCACATGATCTTCAGAAATCATTCTAATATGCTGATTTGCTGCTCTAGAAACATTTCTGATTATTATCAATGTTAGAAACAGTTTTGCTGCTTAATATTTTTGTGCAAAATTATACCATTCAAACATCTGTATAAGATTTTAAAAGAGAGAGAAATTAATAATTTTATTCATCATGCATGAAAGTGACAAAAAGTGAGTGAAGACATTTAAAATAATTTCTATTTAATAAATGCATTAACGAGTTTAATTAATATATTTGATAAATGCAAAAAAATCCTGAAAAATAAAGTGCAGCATCATTTCCACACAAACTATGAAGCAGCAAAATAGTGTTCAGCATTGATGATAATCAGAAATGTTTGAGTCAGATAAATTGATGATTTCTAAAAGATCACGTGACACTGAAAACTGGAGTAATGATGAAAAACAGTCTGCTTTGCATCCCAGGAATAACATTACATTTTATAATGTATTAAAATAATAATAATAATAATAAAAAAAATTGTAATTTAAAAAAAAAACAACTTTTTTTGATCAAATAAATTCAGCCTTGATGAGCAGAAAATACTTATTTCAAATCATTAATAATTGTAATGTTTCCAAACTTTTGGCAGGTACTTTAATAATAATAATAATTCTATATACTTTACTATAATATATTATAGTACTTTATTATAATATATTATTATATTGTTGTCATGAATATTCAATGCTGCTTTTTATTTTTTTACAGGACAGTTTTTGTTTTTACGATATAAGATATATCTTTTAATGTGCTAAATTATATATTTTTAATACTGAGTGCTGGAGGCGTGGCTTGTGGGCATGGTCTCTAGCTGATCACATGCTTGTTGAGTTCATCAAAAATGAAGTATTCATCTTCCTGACATTTATTTTTCACCACAATCAAACTAGCTACAAAAATACATCCATTACTGTCCTAAACCAATGAAGCAGATTACAACGTGTGCCAAGAAAACACACACACACAACTCTCAGTGATGTGCACATTAATCACGGTGCAATAAATCACATATACATCAGCGTTTTCTAACAAAGTTTAGTTTATACTTAGTATTGAAATCTATCATTTCATTTTTATTTCACAATGATCTCAATATCAGTTCATAAGTACTGGTGCTGGACATATAATTAGAATATCATCAAAAAGTTGATTTATTTCACTAATTCCATTCAAAAAGTGAAACTTGTATATTATATTCATTCATTACACACAGACTGATATATTTCAAATGTTTATTTCTTTTAATTTTGATGATTATAACTGACAACTAAGGAAAATCCCAAATTCAGTATCTCAGAAAATTAGAATATTACTTAAGATCAATACAAAGAAAGGATTTTTAGAAATCTTGGCCAACTGAAAAGTATGAACATGAAAAGTATGAGCATGTACAGCACTCAATACTTAGTTGGGGCTCCTTTTGCCTGAATTACTGCAGCAATGCGGCGTGGCATGGAGTCGATCAGTCTGTGGCACTGCTCAGGTGTTATGAGAGCCCAGGTTGCTCTGACAGTGGCCTTCAGCTCTTCTGCATTGTTGGGTCTGTCATATCGCATCTTCCTCTTAACAATACCCCACAGATTTTCTGTGGGGTTAAGGTCAGGCGAGTTTGCTGGCCAATTAAGAACAGGGATACCATGGTCCTTAAACCAGGTACTGGAATCTTTGGCACTGTGTGCAGGTGCCAAGTCCTGTTGGAAAATGAAATCTGCATCTCCATAAAGTTGGTCAGCAGCAGGAAGCATGAAGTGCTCTAAAACTTCCTGGTATATGGCTGCGTTGACCTTGAACCTCAGAAAACACAGTGGACCAACACCAGCAGATGACATGGCACCCCAAACCATCACTGACTGTGGAAACTTTACACTGGACCTCAAGCAACGTGGATTGTGTGCCTCTCCTCTCTTCCTCCAGACTCTGGGACCCTGATATCAAAAGGAAATGCAAAATTTACTTTCATCAGAGAACATAACTTTGGACCACTCAGCAGCAGTCCAGTCCTTTTTGAAGGGAGATGTTTCTGATGCTGTCTGTTGTTCAAGAGTGGCTTGACACAAGGAATGCGACAGCTGAAAATCATGTCTTGCATACGTCTGTGCGTAGTGGTTCTTGAAGCACTGACTCCAGCTGCAGTCCACTCTTTGTGAATCTCCCCCACATTTTTGAATGGGTTTTTGTTTCACAATCCTCTTCCAAGGTGCGGTTATTCCTATTGCTTGTACACTTTTTTCTACCACATCTTTTCCTTCCCTTCGCCTCTCTGTTAATGTGCTTGGACACAGAGGTCTGTGAACAGCCAGCTTCAGGTGTCTTCAATATTGAACCTTTTCACAATATTGTAATTTTCTGAGATACCGAATTTGGGATTTTCCTTAGTTGTCAGTTATAATCATCAAAATTAAAAGAAATAAACATTTGAAATATATCAGTCTGTCTGTAATGAATGAATATAATATACAAGTTTCACTTTTTGAATGGAATTAGTGAAATAAATCAACTTTTTGATGATATTCTAATTATATGACCAGCACCTGTATATTTTTAATACTGAGTGCTGGGGGTGTGGCTTGTGGGCGTGGTCGTGATTTATTTTTCACCACAATCAAAAAAAAATAGCTACAAAAATACATGACATCCATTACTGTCCTAAACCAATGAAGCAGATTACAACGTGTGCCAAGAACACACACACACACACACACACTGATGATGACAGAAACAAATCAGACAGGTTTGGGACAAGAGAGTGAGCAGAATCAGTATTCCTTAGAGTTCAAAACCACTGCTGGAGGTGTTTAGTGTTTTCACCTGAATAAACCAGAGCATCACGTGACCTATTAGACCGGGTTCAGTTATTCTACTGACTACACAATCACACACGAACGAGACCCTGCACATCCAGACGAGTACACCACCACCATCATCATCATCATCATCATCATCAGAGATCCGAGCACTCAAACTGTCTGACAGCACAGTCTTGTCATCACACATATCCTCTTATTAACGGAGAGCAAGCAGTGTTGTGAGGATGATGATGAAGGAGCTGTGAAGTGTACATAAAGAATGAACGCGCTCCTTTCTCTCTCTACACACATATATGTGTGTGTGTGTGTGTGTGTGTGTTGAATACAGATGAAGTGCCAGATGGACCCTCACCGGTGAGCAGACACAGCGGAAATGATGCCACCGAGTGGCGCCGGAAACGAGCGAACGTCTCTTTTCATAATAAAAGCCCCAAACGCTTGGTGATGAAGCGCGCATGGCTCCACTGACGGGATTCGTTTTAGTGAGAAAAAATAAAACACAAATATTGATGTAGGATTAAAGTTTTAAAATCCATTTTTCCTCGTAAATATACAAACATGATATTGGGACAGGGTCTCATTCTGGGACGTTATTCTTAATAATCTCTTCACTATACAGGTATTCACAGCAGTTTTTGGTAAACGTTACAGCATATCATGCATTAATTATCACGTGCATGACATTTACAACATCATTTTATTCTGGAGAGTGATGGAGAGGCATCATTAATACGGGTTTCTTAACCCTCAGGTGTTGCTTATAATGTGACCATACAGCTGAACCTTTTTCAGTTAAATAACTGCTCTGTATTTTAGTTCAATAATATTTATTTAATATTTTGAGGAGATCTTCTGGTACTAAATAGTACTTGTGCAATAATTAT
>NC_056582.1:1143512-1163512 GCF_018340385.1 Cyprinus carpio | reverse complement strand
TAAAATAATTTTTTTTTTTTTTATTTATAAGTAAATAATATCATTCTGTTTTACTCGTTGGGAGTGGTAATGGTAACTCTGTTCATTGATCAAGATCAGTCTCAACCCTGAAAAGAAAATTATTATGATGTAATGCAGTTTTATGAGAAATATGTTTATCAATACCCACAACCCTACAAACCAACATTTAGTCCCTGAAATCTTTTTTTGTTTATTTAATGTTTTGTGCTAGAAAATGATATGACATATGATATGAGAAGATAACAGAGTTTGAGCTCCAGAGGGTGACCCTCAGCAGTTTCAGGAAGTAAAGCGTCTCATTTGTTGGAAAAAGAAAGTTGTCCAAGTCTCAGAGGCTGCAGTGGATGGTTGACTTCCTGTCATGTGCTAACGGTGCATCGTCCTCCTCCACCCTGATGCAGCGCTGCAGACGAGAAACCTCTAATCAGGCCACTTAAGCAGAGCCTGGTCTGTAAAAATAGCTCTTTGTGGTATTTTTATATGTGGTGCGTTGCTTCGGATCTCCTCTAAAGATCCAGAGTGAAGCTTGACCCAGTTAGCGTGGCGTCTGCGGTGTCCTGCAGCGGTGGAGAGGGGGCGCTGCGAGTCTTCCAGCAGCTCTGCCGTCTGCTGCATGAGAGAGTCGTGCTGAATACCAATGACGCTCCACAGCTCTGCTCTGGGGAAGTGCTGTCTTTTATTGATGCTCTCTCTCTCTGTACACATGTCATATACTCAGAGCTGCTTATTCAGCTGGTTTCAATCGCATTGTAGAGTGTGTTCGTGTCGCTCTGATAATAATAGGAACTGTTATTAACAATTGAGCACCAATAATGATTGGTAGCAGAGCAGCAAATCAGCATATTAGAATGATTTCTGAAGATCATGTGACACTGAAGACTGGAGTAATGATGCTGAAAATACAGCTGCACATCACAGAAATAAATTACAGTTTAACACATTCACATAGAAAACAGCTGTTTTAAATTGTAATATTATTTCACATTTTTACTCTATTTTTGTTTAAATTAATGCAGCCTAGTTTCAGAAAAAAAAAAACATTTCTCTAGCATGAAACAAGTGCACAATCGGAGCACATGTAAGTCATGATATTGTGTTTATGTTCTGGATATGAAATTAAAATGAAATGAATAAAAACTGTAGTATAGTGTTTTTTAGTCAGTGTGTTTTAATAATTGTGATGCAGTGTGTTGTTGTCTTGTATCTTTGATGTGTTGATGAGTCTCTCCTCTGTGTCTCTCAGATAACAGCTCTCAGAAGATGTACATCATGATGGAGGCCAGACTCGTCGCTCTCTTCAAATCCCACTCTGAATACACCTGGACAGGTGAGTTTAGCACAGACTCTGAAGCGCTGCGTGCTCAGAATGAAGCAGCACCTACACAGAAGAGCATGCGGTTTCAGTCTGGCCAACCGGACTACTTAAAGGACTCATGAACGGCACTTTTTTATTATATATTATTATACTTTATTATATGTTCTCTGAGGTCCACTTATGATATTAGCAAGATTTTACATTAAAAAAAAAAACAAAAAAACACATCGTAATTATAGTGCTGGGCGATATCGCTAAAAAAAATATCACGATATAATGTTTCATATCGTTCGGTATCGATAATTATTGAAAATGTGTTATAACCTTTCTTAAACAGAGAGAAGTAGAAAAAAGGTTTAACTTTAACCACTGTATTTTTAATTTACCTGATTTATTAAGACAAACAACAACAACAACCTGTTTTAGTCTTAACAAACAAAATAACAAAACAAAATTGAAACAAATATCTCCATTCGTATATTTTATATGCAGATTAAATGTGTTAATGAAACATTTGGCCTGTCTCCTGAGGCCACAGGAGGGCGCAGTGAGCAAAATAATGATGTTTATTCAATGCAGTGAAATAAAAACTGCATACCCTCCAAACTAATATTTATAAATCAAATATAATTTTGTAAATTGCACAAACAATATGAACAAAACAGCATCATGTATTTATGCATAGATTAATACAAACAGCCAAAGCTGCAAACACATGATTGCATTTAAAAACATATGGAATAAATGGAATAAAAACCCCACAAATTCTCGAGACGTGTTTCCTCAAAGTTGAACCTCTTTTAACTCTACATGGTTTTGTATTCATCTCTTGTGCGAGACGCGAGTGCAGCAGTCATATGCATCTGTGTGAATGGCTTGGTTTGGGTTTAACCTAAACATTATCTTCTCCACATTGAGCTTCTATATTTCTCTAATATTTTGGGTATTGATACTGTTTTATGCCCAGGCCTACTATTTTCCCACTGCTGTCATTGGCTAACAGTTTCACTTATTAAAATACAAACAAGTGGACAAACAGTGTTTCACTGACGAGATTGGAGCTCTTCCCTAATGTGACCCCGTGTGTTTACACCACGACTAAAGACAACAGAAGAAATTATTATAATAGGTTGTTGTGATTATTTGTTGTTGTGTTGTAATTTTTGTGATATTCTAAGAGCTCTCGCTGTCCTGGACATGAAAGAGAAATGGTTTCATGATGCATTGCTCGTGTCCAGTGTACATACGGTGTTAGGATCACAAGGAAGGCAATTCAGAGACTGTTCAACAGGTTCAATATAATGACTGAATGATTGATTGTTTTAAAGAACTGACAGCCCTAAAACGTATTAATAATCAACCATCTGTATGTGCTGAACGATATGACCAGAAACACCTGAGCTGTATTGTGTAGAACACGCAAGAAGTCCATGGATTCGTTTGAGGGAATTGATTGGGTTTCCTCCTCATAATGTGTAGTTTTACTCTCTGCAGTTTTACCTAAAATGTAAAAGAGTGCAGCAAGTCCTCTACGTCCTAAGCTTTCTCTTGGCCAGGCTGAATGTGTGTGTTGTTTCTCTGTGCGGGGCTGATAACAGAAGCTGAGGTATGTGGGATTAGTCCTGAGCCAAACTGCTATTATCGATTAATATCTCTCTGCTTTTGATTGATGTTCTTCAGCAGGGGGTGATGTGACTGGAATGAGAAGCTCCAGTAGAGTTGATTTCACTGCACTTCTTGATGTTTGCATAAAAACAGTGCATTCACTCACGCTCAAGTTGTTACAAACCTGCGTGACTTCCTTCTATCTCTGGAACGCAAAAGAAGACGTTGTGAAGACTGCGCCGGTCGCTCTTTTCCATGCAACTACAATGAATGAGGACTGAAGGTTTCAGCTTCAAAAACAAAGCTGAAGCAGTATGAAATTGTAATTTAAAGACCCATGGGCTGTGTTACGGACCTCCTGAAATCATGTGATATCTTTGTGTGAAAATTTGAATCTCAAAATCAGATAAGTCCAACTTAAAAGGCACCTATTATGCCCCTTTTTACAAGATCAAATATACGTCTCAGGTGCCCCCAGAATGTGTCTGTGGAGTTTCAGCTCAAAATACTCCACAGATCATTTGAAAATGCCCATTTTAAGTGGAAGCAGAAACACGCTGTTTTCATGCCTGTATCTTTAAATGCAAATGAGCTGTTGGTGGAAGTATCTTTTTATGGAATTGAGCTGCGCCTTTACAGCTAGTGCCTCAGATGCTCTGATAAAATAAAAACATGTTTGGTTTTGATTATCATGTCTATCGCACTGAAATCATGATTTAGTGTTATCTGTGTGCACACATCCGAAACACGTGCACAGGAAGCAGCTGTCACTGTTCTCTTTCATGTCTTATTTAGCTCAAATTGTCAAATACACAGAAGTTTGTTAAAAACACGTTACATAAAAACAGTCGGTTATGTCTGTGAAGGTAAACAGCTGCAAAATAAATCTCATGTTTAAATTAGATATGTGTATGAAGTGACAGCAGCGTGATTTACAGTACCTACTGCAGTCTACGCTGTTATATGACCCAAACAATAAATAAAAACAGAAAATCACTCACTGCTCTTCACTGAATAACTTCTGTAGCTTTAATAAGAAGACATTCCTAGCGTGAATGCTGCTTTCAAATGCTGTAGCGTGAAGATAAACATGTTGGATCGTGTGCATTTCATGCAGGGTGGGGTCTATGCTAATACAGCAGTGTCAGTCAACAATCGTGGGCGGGGCCTGAGCAATGTGTTGTGTGTTGGTGATAAATATTGGGCGGGGCCTGAACAATCGTGGGCGGGGCCTGAGCAATGTTCTGAGACACTTTTTCATCATTATAGGGTGGTTGTGTTCACACACTGTCAACACACATTTACTGTATGTCCGATGAGAGCAGCGTACACATTCTTCACGAGTTCTCTCTTGGTGTTTCCACAGAGGAAAGACATACAGGTTTGGAGCAACATAAGGATTAGCTGATGTCTGAATTGACTATGACAATGGTTCAGAAACAAGACATGTGTTCTCTGTCTCACAAACCAGTTGAGACTGTCTGTTCATAACTCAAGTAACAGATTAAGTTAAATTCCCACCTGCTTCTACTGTATTGATCAGTCATAGCCCCTTGTAAATGTTCATACTCTCAAAGGTCAAGGAGAGTTTTGGCATTATTGTCTTGTGTTTCAGCTCCTTCAGTTTAATTCTCTATCTGCTCTGTGGTTGTAGTTCAGTGTTGATAACGTGTGTTTTTCTCTTTTATAGATTTTCTGGCAACACCCTGAAGGGCAAAAAATACAAGCCTCTGTTTGAGTACTTCATCAAGCTAAGCATTGTAATGCTGCGTCACTGCAGATTGATTCACTCTCACAGACCGTTTCATACTCTCACATTTCTTTAAAATGAACATAGGTTGAGGAAACAATGACAGAATGCTGAAACTTCTGTATCTGAAAAATATTTTAGCATTAGCAGTGAGTAAAGCGGCACCAACTCCACTGCTTCTAATGTTGTCATTAGTCAGGAAGTTGTGACACTCACACAAGTCTTTCTCCTTGAAGCACTTCATCTTCTGATGTCAGAAGTGGTCTTGATGAATGCTTGTTTTTCTTCTCAGTGTAAGCAGAGCGGTGCGTTCTCGGTGGTGGTGGATAACTATGTGAGTGATGATGACAGTACTGGAGTGGTCCATCAGGCCCCATACTTTGGAGCTGTAAGTCACATTTACATTGTGCTTTCATTAAATTGTGTCCTTCAGGGGTTTTGGGTAATGTTGCTTTATAAAGCAGTGGTTTGAGCATTTGAGCAGGGTTTCTGCTGGTCTTAAAAGGCTTAATTCACCCTTCCACAAATGAAGGCTTTTTCCCTTTTAATTAAGTTCATTTTTCTGAACCCATTGGCAGATATTTGTTCATGTTTTGATCAAAATCTCACAAAAAAATTTTTTTATCAACTTCTCACAAAACAATAATTTATTACTGTCTTATGCCTATTCCAGTAAGTGTATCTTCATTTAAGAATATTTAGGCATTTGCACTGGAAAACAAAACAAAAATACTGAGGATCAAAAGGTTCAGTAAAGTTTGTTTCCATATTTTAGTGGTTGAGAGCAGAAATATTCAAGCCGTAAGTCTGATGTATTGTTATCCATACAATTTATAACTTAAACTTTCTTTACTTGGTCTTAAAAAGGTCTAAAAATCTTAAATTTACATTCATAAAACCTGCAGAAACCCCTGTTAGAGAATAAAACAGAATGCTCAACAGTGACCACAGTAAACTGGGTTTGAATAATTACAATTATCAGTAATAATAATAATATTAATAATAATAAAAATGACTCATAAATTACCTCAGGTTCTTCACATAAATTAATATGTTAAATCTTCATCTGTGCACCATATAGAGGACCTTAGCGACTGCATGGCAAAACCCTTAAAAGCCCTAAAAACTGCATAACAACACTCTAGCAATTACACAAAACACCCTAGCAACTGCATAGCAACTTCCTAGCAGCCACGTTTAAAACTACCTAAAACACCGTAGAAACAACTGAAAACATTGCAACTGCATAGCAACTCTCTGGCATCCCCCCCGAAAACCCTGCATGGCAACATACCAGGAGTCATTCAGAAATGACCTAAAACACCCTTTAAACTACATAGCAACAGTCTTTCAAACAACCCATGAACACCCTAGCAACTGGTAGCAGTACCCTTGTTGCCACTACCTAACACCGTAGCAGCTGTTTGGATGACCCTAGTAAGTGCAAAGCAACACTCTGATAAAAACCCAGAGAACACCATAGCGACAGCACAGTAACACTCTTACAAACACACAGAGAACACCCTAGCAACACATTTACATTAACATTTAGTCATGTGGCAGATGCTTTTATCCAAAGCGACTTACAAATGAGGACAATGGAAACAATCAAAATCAACGAGAGCAATGATATGCAAGTGCAATAACAAGTCTCAGTTAGCTTAATGCAGGACACGTATGCATACATGTATAATAAATTAAAAGGAAACCGATATCAAGAATAGATCAAGCTTTTTTTTTTAACACTGACGAACACCCCGAGAACACCCTAGCAACTGCATAACAACACTCTGGCAAAACACACCGAGAACACCATAGCAACAGCACAGCAACACTCTGACACACTCAGAGAACACCCTAGCAAACCACACAGCAACACTGAAAAAACACACCGAGAACACTACAGCAACAGCACAACAGAACTCTGACAAACATTCCGTGAACACCTTAGTTACCGCATAGCAGCACTGACAAACACCTCGAGAACACCATAGCAACAGCACAGCAACAGTCTGACAAACACCTTGAGAACACCCTAGAACCGCATAGCAGCACTCTGACAAAAACCTTAAGAACACGCTAACAACTGCATAGCAACACTGACAAACACCCTGAGAACACCAGAGCAACAGCACAGCAACACTCTAAAAAAACACCTGAGAACACCCTAGCAACAGCATAACAACACTGACACACACCCTGAGAACACCCTAGCAACCTGATAGCAACACTGACAAACACCCCGAGAACACCATGGCAACAGCATAGCAACACTTTGACAAACACACCGAGAACACCCTGGATAACAAATAGCAACACTCTGACAAACACCCCGAGAACACCCTAGCAACACATAGCAACATTCTAACAAACACCTTGGGAACACCCTACCAACCACATAACAATGCTGACAAACCACCCCGAGAACACCCTAGCAACCGCATAACAACACTGACAAACGTCCCGAGAACACCACAGCAAAAATCCGGAGAACACCACAGGAAACACTTCGACAAACACCCCAAGAAAATGTTAGAAACCGTGAGAACATGCTAGCAACCACATAGCAACACTGACAAACACCCCAAAAACACCACAGCAACAGCACAGCGACACTCAGACAAACACCCTGAGAACACCTTAGCAACTGCATAGCAACACTGACAAACATCCCAAGAACACCCTAGCAACAGGATAGAAACACTGTGAACACCTTAGCAACTGCATAGCAACAATGACAAACACCCAGAGAACACCACAGCAACCGATAATAACATTATAACAAATACCCGAGAACGCATTAGCATTTTTGTAACTACATTATAACGTAGAAGATGTTTGGATGTTAGCATCTGCATAACAACATTCTAACAAACACCTGAGAACACCTTAGCATCTGCATAACAACATTCTAACAAACACCATGAGAACACCTTAGCAACATGCGACAATCACATGAGAACAAATACCTGAGAACACCTTAGCATCTGCATAACAACATTCTAACAAACACCCCGAGAACACCCTAGCAACCGCACAGCAGCAGTGTAGCAGCTCAGTCGCTGTGGCGGTGAGTTTATCTGGTTGTGGATGGTGACCCTCATTGTCAGTCTTTATCCTGTAGTGTTGAAGAGATCCTGCAGCGTGAAGCAGTGTCTGTGACGCGCTGGTCTCCTCAGGTTGTTTTGCGCTGTAGTTCCTCAAGTCTCTGAGCAGGATGTTGCGTTGGGCTGATTCTCCAGTGTGTCACTGTGTAGAGGTTTATTCCCCTGTCGTTCTGTAATTGAGACACAGGAACACACTCATGTGCCGTGGCAGTGCTCTGGTGTTCTGCCAGTGTGACGGCTGTTGTGCTGCTCTGTCCACAGGATGATAACTGTGTCTGTATGGACTACAACAGCATCCAGAGAGACTCGGCTCCCATCTGCCCGTGGACTCATCCGGCGTCTTCACTGCAGAGGTCACTCACTTGAATCAAAAGAATGAATCATTCTAGAGATAGTGAGAGGTATTTCTACAGAGGAAATTAAAAATATAAACAATAGCCCTGCCACAGCAAAATAAATAAATGAATAAATAAAATAAAAAGTTATAGTTTTCATTGTTTTGACTCATTTCAGTACCACAGCAAAAACTACAAGCTTAACCTGAAATAAACTTCAGACATTATTGAAGACAAGTGAACAGTCAGTTATAAAATAAAAACCATTCATTAAAATGTGAGTTACATTTTAGAAACAATATTGTGTTTTTGCTCTATTTTGCCAACAGAAATTGTTCCAAACAAAGCCATGGCAAAACAGTTGCACGTCTCCAAGCAACACAGCGTTACTGAATGAATCTGCGTTTCTGAACAAACTGGTTGAGTGAATTATTCAACTCATTGGTAAAGACAGTCACTCGCAGCTTTTCTGCATGAATCAGCTCGTCTGAACATAATTAAGGCTGTGCTTGATCATCAGATCAGCCTGATGAACACAAGTTCACTTTTCCACTCAACACTCACTTTTCCGTTTGTTTTTGTTCAATAGCTGTTTCACTCAGAAATGTAATACAAAACAGTAAAGTTGGCTGCAGCTTGAGTTTCATGCGTGTGAGTGTGTGTGTGTGTGTGTGTGTGTGTGTGTGTGTGTGTCTGTCTGTGTGAGTGTGTGTGTGTCTGTGTGAGTGTGTGTGGGTCTGTGTGAGTGCGCGTGCATGAGTGTGTGAGTGAGTGTGTGTGTGTAGCAGTCCAGCACTCAAGAGCAGTTGAACTCTTAAGGGAACTTCTCGTCTCCGCTGTGGCACTCATCTAGTGTGAAGGTGTGATGGTGACAGAGGGACTATGGGAGTGCTGATGTCAGCGCTTTAGCCCAGTGCCAGAGCACTGACAGAAACTCTGTTTCCTGACCGTAACTTTCATCATTCTGCTCTGTCATTTTGTATTTCGGCTCTTACAGTCATATTTTCACCTGTCTGTGAATTACAGCCATAGAGACAGACTCCCTGACAGTTTACTTTGTTGTAAATTACTGGTGGGTTTGCTAATTAAGACTCGAACTCCATCAGTTTGGGGGTCTGAAAAACTATGTATACTATAGTTCACCCAGAAATGATTATGAATATTCTGTCATCATTTACACTCTCATGTCAACCATGGCTATCAACAGGGCCGATATAATAATAATAATAATAATATAATAATAATATATATATATATATATATATATATATATATATATATATATATATATATATATATATATATATATACACACACACACACACACACACACACACACAGTTGTGGTCAAAATTTTACATACACTTTGCGGTTTCTGCAAAATGTTACTTATTTTACCAAAATACGAGGAATCCAACAAGATGCATGTTATTTTTTTAATACTGATCTGAATAAGAAATTTCACATTAAAGACATTTACCTCTAGTCCACAAGAGAAAATAATAGTTGAATTTATAAATATGACCCCATTCAAAAGTTTAAATACGCTTGATTCTTAAAGGGATACTCCACACAAAATGAAAATTTTGTCATTAATCACTTACCCTCATGTTGTTTTAAACCCGTAAAAGCTTAGTTCGTCTTTGGAACACAATTTAAGATATTTTGGATGAAAACAGGGAGGCTTGAGACTGTCCCATAGACTGCCAAATAAATAACAGTGTCAAGGTCCAGAAAAGTATGAAAGACATCATCAGAATACTCCATCTGACATCAGTGATTCAACCATAACGTTATGAAGCGATGAGAATACTTTCTGTACACGAAGAAAACAAAAATAACGACTTTATTCAACAATTCCTCTCCTCTGTGTCTCTCCAAATCAGCATAGCACCATTTTGGAGAATATGAGCTGAAGTTCAATTCACCCTGATCTTTAAATTCAAAAAGTTTTGACCTCGAGGCTCTTAATGCATAGTTTTTCCTTCTGGAGCATCAGTTTTTTTGTCTTTTGTTGTTTTATTAACATTAATGACGGAAGATATTTTGTCAATGTTTAAGTTTATTTTTTAATTTTTAAAATTTTTTTTTTGCACTAATTTTGGTACTTGTGTGCTGTCTGAGTATGAAAAGCCTTCAGATTTAGACAGATTTCGATTAAATTAAGCTGTTGTTCAGTAGGGACTAGCAAGTGTGTGACCAGTGGTCAGGTTATTGATAGTTATTGATTTTTCAAGTAAATAAGTTAAGTAACAGGGTTGAATGGTTGAGGATGATGGATACAGCTTGTATCACAATTTGAATAAGATATGCAGACTTTTATAATTAGCAAATAATTACAAATTCATAGTATGCAGACATTTGGTATTTTTTAATTGCCTACTTAAAGTAGTGGTCGATCGATATATCGCCAATGCTAATATATCGGCCGATATTTGGCATATTTCAAATATGTAAAATGAGTGTAACCATGGCTGTATTTGAAGAATATGATTCCCAATGCACACAAACTTCCCAGAATACAGAGTGCCCTGTTGGTTACAGTGTTTACTTCCTTTTTCCCTATATATTTTTATTAAAAATTTTTTACTTTTAAATATTTATTTATTTGTGAAAAATATTTTGTCATCTAAAGTATGTTTTTTTTTTTGCACTTTTTTTTTTAATCCATTGTCAAAAGATTTCAAATTTCTTAAATATTAATAATAATAATAATAATAATAATAATAATAATAATAATTATATCGGCTTTATATCGGCTATCGGCCCCCCTGGTTTCCAAGATATCGGCATCGGCTGTCAAAAAACCAATATCGGTTGACCACTAACTTAAAGTGTAATCTGACATAACTAATAGATCTTTTGCATCTGATGCTTTTGAAAGTTGTCATGCAACTTCGGTGTGAATGTGCTGGAAGAAGAGCGTCACTGGTGGTGATTAATAACCGTTGAGTCTTGCAAACACTGGTGTGGTTTCACCTAGCACCTCGCGGGTTAAAGTTTTCTCCAGGAGAAATGGCATTCATTTGGTAATGACTCGGTTGTTAAGAGGTGGTTGAATGAATTATTTATGAGTGAGGAAGGAAGTTAATTCTCACTTCTGCACCAAGGACACGCTGGACACGTTTCCGTTAAAGTGAATTAATATGACTTTTGTTGAAAGGCAGTCAATGAAAAGTGCAGCCACCTGCATGAGTGTAGGGATGTGACCGGCCTCTAGGAGACCAAACCTTTCATACACTTTTATAGCTCCAGAGCTGCAGATGAAGCCGTGAAGCCAGGCCTGTGTCTGCAGCGGGGCTCGACGCCAGCTCTACAGCTGCACACATGCTTTATTCTTTAATAGTCACACACTGTCTGCTTGTATTCGCTGCACGCTCTGAGACTTTGTTCTGTCTGTCCTCAATGCTTTCAGGATGCAGACAAAAACATTATCAAGTGGCTGAAGGACAACGGGCGTCTGGTGAGCTCCAGCTCGTTCAAGCACAGCTACCCTTTCTGCTGGAGGTGAGTGCAGACTCGCTTCCATGCTCTCTGCGCTTTAACTCACTTTAATGTGCTGGCACACTTACTGTTCTTCTGGGAGGTTTTGCAGGTGAAATCCAGCCATTTCAATTGAAATTAAGCACATTTTGCAAAAGCAAAACTATTCGTGACATATAATAAACCTGGCATTTTATTTTCTGAATATTGTTGGCTCTGTGACGAATTGCTTGTGCTTCTGTTTTGTAAGTCATTTCAGAGGAAAGCGTCAGATAAATGCATAAATGTAAATCAAATGCATGCAATCTTAAATTTTGTGTGAGGGCGAAAGATTTCCAGATTTTGCATTGAGTTCAGGTAGTCGTGTGATTTCGCTGTGTTGACCAACAGAAAGCTGGTGTGTGAAAACTTCTGTGTGAGCTGTGCTTCATTTAGCTAATATGGCCACACCTTTACTCTGGTCACAGCAGCTTAGACACAGCCTGAACGAACTATGTATTGTATTTTTTTATTTTATTTTTTCATAAAATAAGGGCCGTCACTGTATTGCATTAGTGAGTTTCTTTATTATTGTTTGGTGAAAAATTAAAAACATGCTTTGATTATTTAAACTTGTATTAGTTTTAATCTACTCGACTACCATCAGCACAATCACTTAACATTTACAGGGGTTGGACAACATAATGTGAACATCCATTATTATAGGGGTAATTATCATTTCTGTAGGTTACAGTGAAAAAACAAACGTTCTGATTGTTTTATTAATATTTTCGTTGTCTGTTTTCTTTGTTGTATGTCAGTGCAGTATATAGGGCCTTATGTAATGGGTTTTATTTTTTTCCAAATAATTTTTTTTTTCTGTTTTATTTTTTCTGGATTCTTTTTTTTTTCAGTTTGAATTTTTCTAGACTCTGTTTTAATGGTTAAATTAAATAATGTTAATCAAAAAGCATGTGTAATTCATTGGAATCATGAAACTTGCACAATTTAACAGCAATTTATTAAAAGTTTAACAAATCACATTTTAAGGCCCTATGAAATAGTTTTTTTTTTTTCTTTTCTCAAATTCATTAATTTTCTGGATTCCATTTTAATGGTTTCGTTAAATTTTAATAATCAGAAGTATCATTTAGTTCATTTATTATTATAAGATCATTTACTATTTAATTTATTTCGGGAATGCTGTGTTGTGTATTTACATTTTTCTGATAAATAGATTCTGGTAAATAATTTTTCTAGTAAATATTCCTTAAAAAATAATGTTTTAATAATAATTTTATTAGTACTAGGAATACTATGATTTCATTAAGTAATATATTTCTGTCACAGTTTCTTCAAGTTAAACCAAACTTTTATTTTGACAGGTTGCTGCGATGACCTTTCTGACGATAGGTTTTCTCAGAGGAAAGGGTCAGATGCTCATGAAGTGACTCTCAGAGCAGTTCTGGTGATGTTGTTCATGTGTTTATGTGCTCATTTAGTGAGACGACAGACGCTGAAATCACCGCGAGCATCACATGCGCTTCAGTATGTGTGTAGTAAACAAAACCGCACATCTGCGCCATTCATTCACACAGAGACACACAGAACATGCAGGATTCATATTTAAATAGTATATTTGCCACTTAATATTTACAGATACTAGTCCATATTGCGTTTTGATTTAAGTGTAAAAGAAGAATACTGGGCAAAAACTGAAAGTGACTGGCAAGGAACGTTGAACACTAAGAAGGAGAATTGTGTTTAAACACAGATCTGCTGCAGAAAGTGACCACAAACCTCAACATTCACCTTTTTCAACGAAAAACGGCCACAGAGAGCTTCACAAAGCTAGCTGCACTCCGCCAGCATCTCTGAAGCAGCTGGCAGATGTTCTGATAGACGAATTTCCAAGATGTTCACATTATTTTGTCCATCCCCTATACATCAGAAATCCAGATAACTTAACTCGAAAAATATTGAGAGAATTTTTTTTCTTTATCAACCAACCAAGCCTTTCCAAAACTGGCGCACACATCTCTGTGACCTCTGCTGCAGGGGAAGAGTTCAGTCGATATGCTGGCCTACAGAGAGGAGCGTTAGCATGCGCTGCTCAATATCTACCCTGCTGCTTGAGCACTTCACATGTGCCTGAGAGTGGCGGCAGAGGTCACAGCCTCATTAACCACTCTGACGCTTACGCCATCAATAAACCCCTCTCCTATCGACTCTTATGAGCTCCGCCTGTCCCGCCACTGCTGCCGATGAACATCATGGATATTGAAGGGGTTTGTCAGTGTAAATGCACAGCAGATACTGATGGTCGATCGGGAGAGAGTTTTCCAGAGGTCAGACATGCTCCTCATCTGTAATCATAGACCGCAGTGTCAGTGAGCTGCCAACAAACCACAACACGCAGAAACCAGCAGAGAGGGCAGGACTGGTTTAATAAAGGTCAACCAACAAAAGATGCTTTCATCTTGTCCTCAGTGGTTATCTGGTTAGTGTAAACATTGGAAAAGCCGAATAGTCAATGGTTATCTGGTTAGTGTAAACATTGGAAAAGCCGAATAGTCAATTAAAGGTGCTCTGAAAGTGTTTCTTTTTCAGGACAGGTTTCAACACACGGACTGGAGTATGTTGCTTCTCAGGCTGCCTGTGGCTCTCACACGGACATTGATATCTATACCCTCCTCTGTACTGACTTAAACACCACCAGACATGTTACATCAGAAAGAAAACAGATCACAACATCCCCTAATCAGAAGCCATGGATGAACAAGGAGGTGCGAATTCTGCTGAAAGCCCGCAACACTGCCTCAGGTCAGATGACGCTCAGGCCTACAGTAAATTAACCTGAAAATGCATAGGCCAAGTACTGCTACAAGCTGAAGGTAGAGGAACACTTTTCCAACTCTGACCCCCGACGCATGTGGCAGGGAATCCTGGTCATCAGTGACTACAAGCCAAGCAACTCCACTCCAGCGGTCATGGACGTTCTCCCTCCTTAACGAGCTAAATTGACTTTTATGTTCGCTTCAACAGCGACAACAAGGAGACGGCCACCCAAAACCACACACTCAGCAGACCCACCAACCTCTCAAACTCCCCTCCACAGATGTCCACAACTGCATTGAGCCGGTATATCAATGCACACAAGGCTGCCGGCCCGGACGGCATTTCCTGGACGTGTGCTTAGAGCATGTGCAGAGCAGCTTACAGGGGTCTTTCACGGACATTTTCAACTGTCCCTCACCCAAGCAACTGTGCCCAACATGGCCACATCCATTGTGCCAGTACGAAACACTCCTCCCCGATGTGCTTAAATGACTACCCGCCCTGTAGCACTCACACCCATCATTATGAAGTGCTTTTCGATGGTCCTAGCACACCTCAAAGACTGCCTCCCACCCACACTGGACCCACATCAATTTGCCTACCGCAGAAAACAGGAGCACAGAGGATGCAGTATGCACAGTGCTGCACTCTGCACTCACACACCTGGACAATAACAACACATATGTCGGATGTTGTTTGTTGACTTCAGTTCAGCATTTAACACCGTCATTCCCTCCAAGCTGACCACAAAACTTGGAGACCTGGACATTAACATCTGCAACTGGATCATGGACTTTCTGACCAACAGGCCTCAGCATGTTAGGTCAGGCCACACCTGCACCATCACACTTAACACCGGCGTACCACAGGGCTGTGTGCTGAGCCCCATTCCTTTACTCCCTTTACACCCACGACTGCAAGCCTGTGCATGGATCCAACTCCATCATTAATTTGCAGATGACACCACAGTGATTGGGCCTCATCAGTGACAACGATGAGACTGCCTTACAGGGAAGAGGTACAGCACCTGGCCACATGGGTGCGCTGACAATAACCTGCTCCTTAACACCAGTAAGACGAAGGAGCTCATTGTGGACTTCAGGAAGAAGAAAAGGAAGTACGCATGACCCCATCCACATTAACGGAGATTGTTGTTGAACGTGTCTGCTTCAAGTTCCTGGGAACCACCATCACGGAGGACCTGTTCACCTGGACCACACACCTCCCAGCCTGGTCAAGAATCACCAACGCCTCTTCTTCCTCAGGGCACTGAAGAAGAACCAGCTGTCTTCAGCCATAAGTGGTGACTTTTACCGGGTGTTGCGATCGAGAGCATCCTGACCAGCTGCATCACAGTCTGGTATGGGAACTGCTCGGTGGCTGACCGCAAAGCACTGCAGAGGGTGGTGAAAACTGCCCAACGCATCACAGGGACACCACTTCCTGCTATTGAAGACATCTAGAGAAATCGCTGTCTACATCGAGCTCGCAGCATTCTTAAGGACTCCTCTCATCATGACCATAGACTGTTTAACCTCCTGACCTCCGGGAGGTGCTTCAGGAGCCTCCGGACAAGGACCAGCAGATCCAGGAACAGCCTTTTCCCTACAGCTGTCTCCTTACTGAATTCTGCCCTCTGACACCCCCCACCATACACACAGACTCCTCCCCACTTAATCACTACATCTG
Source organism: Cyprinus carpio (assembly GCF_018340385.1). NCBI lineage: Eukaryota > Metazoa > Chordata > Actinopteri > Cypriniformes > Cyprinidae > Cyprinus > Cyprinus carpio. Next base: position 1,147,390 of record NC_056582.1, on the reverse strand, counting down.
ACTGATTTATTTATTATTTATTTATTTACAACAAGCAAAAACAGCAAACTGGCTATTATTACTTGCACTACTGTCTGTTCATCCAGGAACACTGATAACCCACTTTGCACACTGAAATATTTTCTATGCACTTTACTTCCATTGCCATAGTGTAAATTGTTCATATGTTCTTAGTTCTGCCTATAGTGTACATACACTACACATATTTCATCTGTATAGTATGTTCATAGTACACCTATCTGTATATCATGATTTAAAATCTGTAAATTTTGTCCATAATACTTATCTGTATAGTTATTGTACATATTGTAGACCTTGTATATTCTGTACTTACTGCTTATTGCACTTCTGGTTAGATGCTAACTGCATTTCGTTGCCTTGTACCTTACATGTGCAGTGACAATAAAGTTGAATCTAATCTAATCTAATCTAATCTAAAGGTGCTCTATGTCATTTTTTGCCTGTACTACAGCATAAAAACACCAGAATGTGTTTCCAGATATTTAGGAAATGTGCTAAATTCACACAATTAATCAATGCTACAGCCAAGTTATTCTACTTTGAAATGTGTGAAAAACAACTCGCTCCAATGTTTAGAATTTGGACTGCAGTACCCATTTCAACCACTAGCTGTCAATAGAACAGACTGCACCTTTACAAGCTGTTGATTGATCACTGCATTGATGGCCAGATAGTCAAAACACAAAGTCAACATAATAGGTAGGTGCTAGTAGGAAGTTGGCATGCAACCATTGCTAGCTAATCCACATGCACTGGTGCTAGTCATGGTCATTACTGGACAGCTCCCAAAATATCAACAAATGCCCGTTTAGTTCATGCACAAACAAACAAGTGTACTTTTTCAGCTTCTGATCCTTTTTACCCTATGTATTTTCTTCATAGGCTTTTAGGTAATGAATCAATTTCACATTAGATACAAAAAAAGTGCATGGAAATGGAAAGAAAAGGTACTGAAAGACTGCACTTTAATCCATCACGAAAAAAAATGAAGCATTGCGAGTGAAGGAACTAAATCAGGAACAATTGTTTAATTTGCTTAGTCATTAATTATTTATATTAAATACAATATTTTGTATTTTGGAAGATATTCAGAAAGCACAAGCCATTTATAATATGTATGCCATCCTATATTTATAATACAAACATTTTAATGCTTTTACTTTTAAAATGATTAATCAGATAGAGGTTTCTGCATTCTCAGTAAAACACAGCTTCTGTGTTTTTGACTTCCAGAGCTTTCCACTTTGTCATGTGCCTTTGTTTGGTAGTCCTGCCAGTCCATATGAAGCTGTACTTTAACATCATTAAAGTTGATCTTTGAATACTGAAAAACCTTTCTTTGGCAGGTCGGACACGCCGCTGATCTATAAAGCAGTGCCCAGCTGGTTTGTGAGGGTGGAGCACATGGTGGAGAAACATCTGGACAACAACAGCAACTGCTACTGGTTCGGTGAATCTGTATGTGACCTGTGTGCTGATCAGTCGCATATGTTTACGGCTCGTGTAACGTGTGACTGGGCTAACTCTCTCATCGAAGTTCGGTGGGTTTTTAATGGGATCTTCAGTCTCTTGATGATGTGTGATATGGTGCATTGTGGGAGCGCAGTTTAAAGTCATTTGACTGACTCGTTGTTAAAGTGCTTATGTGGGATCTTATTAGAGGCAAGCGCTCTGAAGGTGCTGGAAGCCTCTTGCTTTTGTTCTTATTTACGTTTTGAATTTCATGGTCTTCAGTTTCTGTATAATTTTTCATTTTCTGAAAAAGCTACTTTTTTTTAAACTCGAGTCACACATTTATTTATTTATTTAATCCAGGTTTCATCTACAGTTCGTCCTGACAAAAAGCTTTTCAGAGCATTTCTGTCTGTCACATCTTTTGCAGAGTCATGTGACTAATTAGCCTGTTTCTCCTGAACGCAAAGTTTAGTCTACATGACACTTGGTGCACTTTCAGAAGAGGAGATTATGAGGACACGCACCAAGTTTGATCCAGTTCTGCCTATAGTGGGCACTATAACTGAAATATGTTCATAACACATGCACATGACAGCAGGGTGTTACTGTGCTCGATTACTGCACTGTCCTTAGACCCTAAAAATTGCCACTTCGGTTTTTTGTAGAAGCATCATGTTTTTAATGTATGCGCATAATCCCCAGCCTCCTGCAGGAATCTGTGTTTACGTGTGTCTGCTGTCTGTGGTCACAGCACTGGTGTTTGGCAGTGTATCTGTCTGCTGTAATGTGCCTGTCGCTCTCAGATGAATCAGCTGCAGGACACAGACACACACACACACACACACACACACCGCTCCGGAGTCACTGTACTGAATATCTTATGTTTGTAGATGTCTTCCTGTGGCTCAGTGTTAGAGCATTGTGTTAGCAGCGCAAAAGGTCATGGGTTCAATTCCCAGGAAACACACATACTGGTAAAAAAAATAATAAAAATGTGTAGCCTGAATGCACTGTAAGTCGCTTTGGATAAAAGCGTCTGATAAATGCATAAATGTAGATGTTTGCAGTCTTATATACTGCTGAAGCTGCTTGGAAGCCAACGTATCAAGACCTGGACTTGTCATAAAAATCATCCATGTGACATGTTTGCTATATATGTCAAGTGTTCTTCAGTCGTCAGGTGAAAGAAACGCTAGTCGTTAACAATCGAGAGCGCATTTCTTCTGTTGACTTACTGCAGAGCCGTGGGAGACGTCCTGTGCATTCAGCCCAGCACACTGCCCTTCAATTCTACATTTAGTTCAGAGATGAGAGAGCATCAGAGAAGAGACAAATCATTCACTTGATATATTGGATGCTGAGATGGAGCTTAAATAGAAATGCCTCTCCCTGATGAGAATTGATGAAGATGTTTAACCTTCCCTTACTGAGGGATGGATTGTTTTAAATCATTAGATTTGTTTTTTTGTGTCCAAGAAGAAAGAAGATAACAGGAAATTTGACAAATCTGTCTGAAAAATCTGACTAGTGTGCCATGAAATCAGTTAGTTTTAGTGTGAACGATAGTTAATAGTAATATTTGTATGATTTTGCAAATACGAATTATCCTTGGTGTACAGAAATGGATTTTAAATAAACATAACTATTATAATGTAGTCTTATTTGTGAAATGACTTGTAATCTGGAGGCATATTAATAATTTCTGTTAAAACCAGAATATTTTTTTTCTGCTGTTACAGTGTCACCATGAAAGTGCATCATTTTTAAGCATTTTTTTAAGCCTTGAGAGTTTGAATGTTTAGGCTTAATATGAAATAGATGTTTCTGCCTGGGTCTGTCTGGAGTTAAGAGTGGCGTTTCTCTCTCTCTGACTTTGTACCCAGGGTTCCTGAGTTTGTGAGGGAGAAGCGCTTTGGTAACTGGCTGAGGGTCTCTTGAAACCGCTCCTGGGGGACGCCCATCCCGCTGTGGGTCAGCGACGACTATGAAGAGGTCAGTGATGGGTCCAGGTGTTAGAATGAGGATGACATTTTGCAGCCTTTTAGTATTTCAAATCTTGTTTATGTATTGGTTTCAAAATGGTTTAAAAGTAGGAACCATCTTCAAACTGTAGATAAAAAATAAACAAGGCATGGTTTTCTAATAATATATAGAAATAAACAATAGTATTTACCTACAGATGTTAATATTTTTATTAAAACATTGTGAAACTAGTTTTTAGGAAACTTATTTGGGAAATAAAAAGCCAAAATTAAAATAATTTTGATTTGCAAGAGAGTCTTGCTATTTACAATATTACTTAGTTTGATATTTAGAGCAAAATCATGGTGAATATTCCTCCCATTAGCTGAAAGCGGTGTGAACATCTTGGTCTCAGACAGTGGTGCTGGTCTTTAAGTGTG
>NC_056582.1:1038512-1138512 GCF_018340385.1 Cyprinus carpio | reverse complement strand
CTTTCGTATGCTGTTTACCGTACCATGCTTGAGGTCAGTACGTTTTCTGGTTAATGAAATTCTTTTATTCATCAAGGATGCATTAAATGGATCAAAAGTGACAGCAAAGACATTTTTTAATATCACATAACGATTTCAGTTAAATGCTGTTTTTTTTTTACTTTCTATTCATCAAAGAATCCTGAAAACTAAAATGCATAATGCTTTCCACAAAATATGAAGCAGCACAAATCAGAAATGTTTCTTGAGCAGCAAATCAGCATATTAGAATGATTTCTGTTCAGCTTTGACATCACAGGAAAAAAATTAAAATAAAATCACATTTTAAAATCTATTAAAAGAGAAAAGTTATTTTAAATGAATCCAATGCATTTAACCTTGGCAAGTATTCACGCAAAGGCATTTTGTTAAATTCATATTTTAAAAAGGCTCATAGGTGTTAATTTGTCAGAAAGCCTCCCGCTCACATCCTCTCCTGTGCCTTGAGTTCAGCAGCCCTGAAGATGAGCAGAGCCAAAGATTCAGCCTTCCTTTCTACAACTCTGACTTACTTTCTTCCTGAGTGCTACTTTCCAAAACTTTACCATGAAACTGATGTCATAATCAAGGTCAGGCATGCTGCAGGTCATTTCACACATCATATCTGAAATGAACGCAAGCTCAAATGAGGTTTGACAACCAGAAACGAGGAGAGGATTTTCCTTGATTAAGAACAACAAATATTCCCGTTGAGGGCCAGCAGAGAGGATGTGTTTAGTAGTGCTCCGTGCTTGACATCAGCCTCTCTTCCAGTATGCAGAGATGATGAGCACACAGATATAGACAGTATAAGCTCGCTCACTCACATCTGTCAGCTCTCTGCACATTAGGAAGAGGCCGTGGAGTTCCTGTACAATGAGAGCACAGCCAGCGTGAGCGACAACATCATGGACAAATGGATCCAGTCTTTCACTCAGTCACTCATTCAGTTCTTCAGAGATGAGATGGGAGGTGAGCCACCAGCGCTTACTCTCACACCAGTTAATGTGTAACTCCTACACTTTAAGTGCTTTGAGAACAAGGCCAGTCTGAAATAGATCTGTTTTCAGCCTACAGACTATACGGTGGTTCCCAAGCTTGTCAAGTTCATGGATATGCTCGCGACTGAAGGTAGGCAAGATATGAGTCATACACAGTCACGTAATGTATGTGCTAATCTACTGAAGGTAGGCAAGATATGATTCTTATGTTTCACATTTCAAAAGCAATATACTTCTGCTTGTAATCCACACTGAGAACCACTATAAAGGCCATACAGCACAGATCTGTAACTTTTTAAAGATATTTAATCCCTGAATGTCATTCATTCATATTGTGCTAAATGCACTGTGAAATTTACACTTAATCAATGCTTGGGCCATCTATGAAAGAACAAGGGACAGAAGGAAAGAAAACCATTCTAAATTCATGAATTCGTATTAGGACACAATGGATAAGAAGTGGATGTGAGTTTTATCTGGGCACAATTTCAGCCCAAAGGTGTGTTTTTCCTTGATCATTACAGCTGCTTGTGGCTTCTTTCATAACATCATGTGCTTTATAACAACTTCTGTATTAGTCTGCTTAGCTGATGAACAGTGTACATCTTAAAGCTGCAGTTTTGGTGTATTTGACAAATATGAATCATCTTTATTTTCAAAACAGTTTTATGCAGTAGTGCAGAAAGTGCTGTAGTGTTTTTGCAGTGTTTTGGGAGACGAGAATATCCCACCGGCTTTCTTTAGCTCCATTGTACTCTATTATAGAGAGTAATAGTTGTGAGGTACTATGAGTGAGGGAATATTAGAAAAGGTAAAATATTTGAATCAAAATAATTGATTATTGTTGGTGTTGTGAACTAAATTTTATGTAAATTGTATATCAACTTGGGCATTAATGAATCGTTGCAGAGAAGTTGCAAATTGTAAAGTATGCTTTTTGTTGGATCACATTGTTTCTCATCAATTTGTTTTACTCACTTGTTCTGACAAGAAATCCTTGTTTTAAAAAATGAGGTGTGCCCCAGGTGTTTGTCATAAGCCCGTTTGTATTCTCTAATATTGAGGAAGCTGCATCTCACTGATGAATTCTTTGCATTAAATCTGGATGATCAACATCAAAGTTGGGCTTTATTAGTGTTTTCAGATTATCCTGTTTAGTTTTTGCATATTCAGCTCTCACACATATCGAGTTTCTCTGTATATTGTGCTCTCAACACGAGTGTAAGCACAGAGCTGGACCTGCAGGCTCAAACACGGTGCGGTGTTGTGACAGTGCGCTGTACAGGCAGCATGTTGTGTGTTATGTGCTTGCAGCTGTTAGCCTCTCTCTCTGTGTGTGTGTGTGTGTGTTCAGGGTGAGAGTGGTACTGAAGACTGCATGCGAGCCCTGGAGACCCTCTTCAGCGTGCTCTTCTCCATGTGCAGACTGATGGTGAGTCACGCCAGCACTCTTCAGATGTAGAGAAGAGAAGGAATGTGGTCATTCTCAGTGGACTGCGATGAAATTATAGAAGTTTAGCAATGCTGAAGGAAGAATTATGGTGCAATACTAAAATCAATATGACTTAAACCACTGATTTATTATAATTTTAACATTATAATTTTCTTGTTAGATAACTGTCCTTTACATGAAATTTCATAATTGAAACCTTTTAATGAAATATTATCTTGCATGTTGTAAATGTATGATGATTTTGCAGAGTAATAGTTGTAGAGCTGATGGACTATGAAGGCAGGGTGTCCGTAGAGCTAACTGATTAATTACTGACCCAAAAGGTAGTTAGAAAAATAATTTGATAGATAAGAGCGGTGTGAGACAGTCAATGCCCCATTTTCCTCTTCACTGACTCTGAGCATTTAATGTTTAAATGAGTCTTCATAAAACCTCACAGTAGCCTCATTGTACAGTTATTGCTTAAGCAGATGATGAAAGATGTTCGAGAGTGAAACTTTTAAGATGGAAGGAAAGCAAAGAATCCCTGGACATGAGCATGATGTCCGTTATTGACCTTGGTTTTGTGTCATGATGGTTGTATGAACAGAGTTGTTCTGTCATTGCTATGTTCAGTGTGATGTGTTGGTTCACTGTGCTCAGGCTCCCTTCACTCTGTTCATAACGGAGCTGATGTACCAGAACCTGCGTCACCTGATCGACCCGGCGTCAGTCAAGGAGAAGGACACAGGAAGTATTCACTACCTCATGCTGCCACATGTCAGGTACACAGCATTGCAGTCGCTACACAACCTCTCACACACGTCATACAGACACGTCACAGCTCGCTCGTGTCATAGCATATACACTGCCGTCCAAAGGTTTTTAATGATTCTGCTCATCAAGGCTGCATAACAGTTTTCTATTTTATAATACTTTAAATTATAATTGATTTGTGTGATGCTCAGCTGTATTTTCAGCATCATTACTCCAGTCTTCAGTGTCACATGATCTTCAGAAATCATAATAATATGATGATTTGCTGCTCAAGAAACATTTCTGATTATTATCAATGTTGAAAACAGTTGTGCTGCACAATATATGTGTATGTATATATTTTGGAACCTGTGATAAAAGCTGCATGAAGACGTCCTCATTTACAGTTTGACAGGCAGGAACTGATGCCTTCAGGGACTGTTTTCCTCATTTCATGAGCTTCATCTTAATCAGGAGTTCTGCAGCTCGTAAAGAAGAGTGTTTGTGGGTTTATTGCATCTGGTCAGATGTTGAGAGTGTAATCTGGTGGTTTTATGCATGACACTCGGGCAGGACAGTCCTCACATGTCCTTGTGTGTTGGTGACATGATTTAACATGTCCTTTAATGTGGCCTGTAAACACATGTCCCAGAGTACCTCTGATGAGCTGGACTCTGGTTTGAGAGCATCCCTCAGTCCGTCTCTGCTGCGTTTATAAATTCATGTAATGTCCCGCATTACTGTGCTCTGTGTGTACTGATGTTTCTCCTGCTGTCAGAGACATGGAGGCTGTCCAGAGGACACGAGCCCCATTTACTGATTGAACATCTTCCTCTTCAGTAGTTTGGTGAACTGCATTTGCTGGTGCACAGAGCACTGGAACCAAGAAATGGTCCAAGGACAGGATTGTGGTTAGCGTAGTTTGTACCTGTGTTTTGGTCATTAGAATGCATCTTTATTATTATTATTTTTACAACATATAAATCATAATGTAACATAACATAAATGTATGCATGCATGTGTAATTGCAAAAGTAATTCTTAATCATTTCCTCTGTTCGGAGTGTGCACAGTTGCAGTTTAATTGCATCAGTTATCATGTGCTGAATACAGTGCTTCGATTACTTACAGACTGTGTCTGATTTCAGATTACTGGAGGAAAATTGTAGTTCGTAACGTAATCAGATGACATTTTTTAGCTAATATAATCTGATTCCTTTTGGATAACTTTTATATTACTTTTGACCCAACTCAAAAGTCTAGTTTTAGTTTCCTGATCCAGATGTTCTGAACTAAGGCCGAATCGTTGGTCAGTATCTCCAGTGTCCGGCTGTATAAACCACTTAGACTTAAGTTAGTCATCTGTTTTATAGTCTGGTCTACTTTGGGCCTTGTGATCAGAGACAGGAAGACCCTGCCCGTCAAGGTGAGAGCCATCGTCATGATGCAGCAGTAAAGCTAAACTAACAGAGCTGTCTCTTGCTGACACTGGGGTCTGTTTCAGTATCTGCTGAAGGAGGTGCTGGTGATCCATCAGACCCAGAGGTGCTCAGAGATATCCAGTCCCTGCAGAAGTACATCCTGGAGGTAAGGCTTTCACAAGCGCACGCGCTTCCTGTGACGTATCTTCATTTATCTGCTCGCTCTTTCCCTGGGAGGCAGAAAACATCATTAAAAGTGGTTCGGTCTGCGGTTTTATGTAACTGGCTACAGGAATATGGCATCTATGCCATGGGATTTGTTAATAATTTTTAAAACGATTAATATCATGACGTATTTCATTATCAGCCTACATAAAAAATAAATCAATAAAAAAAGAACTTTTATTTTAGGGATGCACAATATATCGGCCACCATATCGGTATCGGCCGATAAATGTTAATTTTAATCTTATCATTATTGAACCGATACAAACATTTTGCCGATATATTAAAGCCGATAAATAATGCATTATTTCCTGCAGAGACACTTCAGGTGCCATGGAATTTGTTGGAATAATTTTTTCAGTGATTAATATCATGACATATATCATTATCAGCCTGCATTAAAACAACAAAACACATATTTTTATATATTTACATTTATGTTTTATCTCTGTCTGTTTTAATGTTCATGTGATGTCATGATGACATGTTTCTCTGACTCCAGTTACACAGCATGTTTTTGATATCTGTGTTGAAATTCAGACTACAAATAATTCCTATTTAAGATATCTGAACACTTTTTCTACTGAAACCCATTCCCATATCCCTCAACTGGTTTTTTCAGATCTGTACAATTGACTCTTCAAATAAAAAAAAATCTGCTCCATTTCTACAAATCACATTCAGTTATGTTTAGTTTCAGATATCCAAAAAGAACGTAGCTGTAATCCAGTTTTAATTAGATAAGATTAGATTGTGCATCACTCTAATTAGAATTATAACTGGGCATAATTCAGTTGTGACTTGTCAAAGTAAAGCTACTGAATCTGTATTTGCTTTTTTCGTAGTAAGACTAAAATTGGAATTAGTAATGAATTATTTACCGATACAATCTGATAATTATTTACAGTATATTCTGATTTATTCACAGTACTAGTCAGAATAGCATTGCAGATGTCATCAGATTAGTTTTTTACTGGGAAAACTGTAATTAAAGAGACGTGCGGTGGTTATTCTCACTAGTCAGCAGTGTCAGAGAGCTCTTTATTCAGAGGCAGCTCATTATGCTAATGTCACCTCATGCATATTTATCAAGTCTCTTCTAAAGAGGCAGGCAGGAGAGCGTAGCGGGTGAATTCAAAACGAGAGGAGAGCCAGCATTGTCTGCTTTCAATACAGTCTGCACTGAAGATTTCTTCATATTCATGCTTTCATTTTCCCCCACATGCCGAGTTTTGGCTGTATTTTCACCTCGCATTATGTGTGCAGCTCGCAGTCGCTCAGCAGCGCTTAGAAATGAAAATCAAGACCTGGAACATGAAAGCGGCCAATGCTGAAGAATCACCTGCACTGAATCTGCCCTGAATGTATTATTCACACAGTTTACTGAATGCATTTGCAGAGAATATGCACAAAAATTAAAAATAATTAAATATATATATATGAAAGTACCCAACCATTCCACAGATGGCTTTTATTTGGAAGTGTTTTTTGAAATTGCATTGCAAATTTCATCTCGCATATCTCTACGCTGGAGGTGTGTGATGCAATGGAGCAAAACTAGATTGAAGTGTAGAACGGTGCACACTTTCCTTGGATCGTGATGGAGGTGATGTGATGTAAAATTAATATATTAGTGCTCTGGCCACTGAGACAACAGCTGCTTTGTTGCTCTGTTAATAAAAGAAGAAGTCTAGTGCTGTTTGTGCAGCTCTACAGCTCCCTCTGCTGGCCTGGAGCTCAGGGTGGGTGTGTGGATCTAGGGTTGTACAGTGAATCTGTGTCCTTCATCTCCAGCCCCTGCTGCAATGATTTATGGGTGGGCTGGGCCTCCGAGCTAATATTAGCTTCTCTGTGTCTGTGTCTGCTACGCTCGATTGTTAAACGCCCCCGTGGAGAAAGACATGTTGATCAGAGCGCCAGCTTCAGCGTTCACCACGACCCTCTCGACTCGCAAATATATTCACGAGAAAGTCATTCAGAGCAGATGATGTTTTTCCAGTTGCAGATATCTGAATGCATTCATATCCGTCAGAAGCTGAGACGGTTTACTGATGTACCTCGGCGTGTAAGCGCTTTCTTTCTGCATTATCTCGGTTTTGCCCCTTACACATATTCAGTTTTGCGTCCAGTGTTTTACACACTTTCTGCAGGTTCTTCCTGACATAATGCTCTTAAACTGATGAATTTGTTGTGAGACGGAGAGAGCTGTCAGGTGGAATAAAGCATGCTCTCGGTGTGCTTCATTAGATGCCATGTTTTATTCAGATGACTTCTTGTGGAGGCACAAACTGAGCTTCTGTTTATTCTGCTCTCACAAAAAGGATGAGACGTTTTCAGCAGGTTTCTGTCGCTGAATGAATGCCTGCTCATGCCTGTGAGGATGAAGTGGTGTCCGAGTTCAGTGATGAAATGTCATTTTTCTAGCAGTATGATTGACATCTTGTTGTGTCATTCTCAATTACTTTTTTTATTTTCTTCATCAGGAGCTGAATGTCCGCCAGCTCACTCTGTCCACTGACAAGGACAAATACAGCATTCGTCTGAGCGAGTGGGGCATTTAAATCGGTTACTGCCTCCATCAAAGAGCTGAAGAGTGAAGAGCTGGAGATCTTCCAGAGGACAGGCATGTCCACACACCAGTCACTCAAAAATCACCATTATTCACACCTGCGTGACTTTCATTCTCTGCCAAACACACAACTGTGATGAAGGGACAGTAGATGAGATTCAGACACTTCAGCAAAGCGAATGTCCACGTCTTCTCACGAGTCACACACAGTATAATTGACAGGGATATAGTTGTCTTCCTCAATGTGCAGCACGTAAATATGCCAAAAAAAAAAGGTTTTGGTGTCTAGAGAGGATTTCAGAGTAAGGAGAATGATCCTTGAGAATAATGAGAGTTTCTGTTTTGTGGCTCTGAGGTGGGCGGGGGTTTCAGAGCGGATACCTGTGTGTTTGTGGAGGGAAGAGAAGAGCTCAAGCAGCCGTGTAAACCTCAGATTAGAGAGCAGTGATCTGATAGTGGAGTTCATCATGCCTCTCACACGTAACAGTGATGCTGTAATGAGCAGAACGCTGGATAAGACTGGGACATTGAGACGTTAGTGTGCTCAGATATCTTCACTCTGTCTGTACACAAACCTGTGCTGATTTAGCAATGGAAAATTCTTCATTAGTACCATAACATGCCCAAGGTGCTGTGCTGCCTTTTCTCGAACAAGACTGGTCATTTTCTCCCTGAAATCAAAAGATTTTTTTGACTATTATGATTTAATTTTTTCATTATTTATTTATTTATGTATTTACATGTTTTCCCAACAGAAACACAATGATATTTGTAAATGATGATTCAAGCTAAATATTTTTAATTTCAGTTTTTTTTTTCTTTTTAATTATTTTTATTTTAGTGATCAGACATTTTTTTTTTTGTCCATTTTTCAGTTGTATAAAATAATAATTTAGGACGTAGGAGAGATTTTTAAAAAGTGTGATTTGTGGACCTCAAAGTCTTTTTAATCTGGAAATTAATAATTATTTAATTATAAAATTATATATTCATTAGAATAGTTTTATTTTTATTTTCTGGATTTCACTTTAATAGTTAGATTAAATTTTAGTAATCAAAAAGCAAGTCTAATTAATTGGAATTAGAAACATTTACACTTTAAAAGCAATTTATCAAAAGTTTAACAAAAATTACATTTTGGACCTGTGAAATCTGTCTGTGTTTTTCATTTGACATTTTCTGGATTCTATTTGAGTTACATTTTAATAATTTAAAAGCATGTAAAATCAGTTGAATAAATATATAAATTATATATATATATTTTTGTGTGTGTGTGTGTGTGTGTGTGTGTGTGTGTTTGTTTGTGTGTGTTTTTTAATGTGTATATTGTGTGTGTATGTGTGTGTTTAAGTATATATATTTGGGTTGTGTTTTTTATGTTGATATATAGATTCATAAATCCCGAGAATCGATTAGTCTAGCCTCTTTTCAGATAATGAAGGGAACACTGTAGTGCCTCCCGTCCAATAAATCACAATAAGCTTTGTGCTTTGTTACTTTTGATATGAAGCAGAAGTCTCAGCTCTCAAATTCTGTCCATTTTATTACACAATGTGTTAGTGTGTGTGTGTGTGTGTGTGTGTGTGTGCGTGTGCGTGTGTGTGTGTGTGTGTGGCAGAAGTATCATGTGTGTGTGTGAGGGCTTCCAGATATGAAATATCTTGGAGGGCTTCCGGTTTTTGTTTTTGTTTGTGTGTTTGTGTGTGTTTTTTTGTGTTTTGTGTGTTTTCATCTCCGAGTCTCCTCTGCAGGGTCCATAGTCGTGGACGGTCATGAGCTGCGTCTGATGTACAGCTTGGCTCAGAGCTCAGGAACACCGTCACAGTACGAGGCACATTCAGACGCTCAGGTTCTCTGCTCTGTTTCGTCTCAGTCCACACGCTCCTGCTGTGACCTGATCTGAGCCGTGTTTGTTCTCACAGGTGCTGGTTCTTCTGGACGTCAGCCCGGATCAGTCCATGCTGGACGAAGGTGTGGCCCGCGAGGTCATCAACCGCATGACCTGCAGCAAACCTGCCGAAGTCCAGGACAGCTCAAGAGTTCAGAGTCATGAAGATGCTTTCCTGTTTCTGAAAGAGTCTCTTCTGCTCACCAAGGCTGCGCTTAAATAATCTAAAATACTGTAAAAATGTTAATGAAATATTAAAATGTAAAACAGCTGTTTTCTGTGTGAATCTCTGTTAAACTGTAATGTATTTCTGTGATGTACAGCTGTATTTTCAGCATCATTACTCCAGTCTTCAGTGTCACATGATCTTCAGAAATCATTATAATATGATGATTTGCTGCTCAACAATCATTTCTGATTATTATCAATGTTGAACACAGTTGTGCTGCACAATATTTTTGTGAAAACTGTGATGCGTTTTATTTCTCAGGATTCACAGAAGAATAGAAAGTTCAGAAGAACAGCATTTATTTGAAACAGAAATCACATTAGAAATGTCTTTCCTGTACCGTTTGATCAGTTTAATACATCTTTATTGAATAAAAGTAAGTTGAGAATGATTTCTGAAGATCATGTGACACAGCCGCTCTCTCTCGGGTCCGGCTCTCTTGTTTTTCCCAGGCTTATGAGAGATGTTATTTGGAGGATCTTTCCACCCCAGAGTTGTGTTGAGCGACGGTTCGGTCTCACAGCGCTGCCTTAATAACGCTTAATTACCCCGAGAGCACTCCAAGACAAACAGCACTTTGAAGTTGTGTGGAAATCAGTAAAGTAAGACGGATTTCCTTCCCTCGCCTTTTTTTCTTAATAAACAAACGTTTTTCCACTGGGCTCTATGTGAGGGGGAAGGGTGTGTGGACTCCTGCCAGGCCTGAATTCCTCTCTTATTGAAAGTCTGAAAACATCAGAGGAGATTTTCCATGGGAGGGAATTAATTTTCAGTGTTTGCTGAGGAGAGAGGTGTAACCGGGGGCAGGAATGGAAAAGCAGAAGCCATTGTTTTTTTTTTTTCCTCATTGTTCAAAGGTACCGAATGTCCAAGTCCATATTTTACACAACAAGCTGTGTGTTCTGTCATAGCATCTGCTTTGGAAATGAGCCAAGAGACTCGAGGATAATAAATGATCAGTCAAAAGGAGAAGAAATGCGGCGATCAAGTGTTCAAACTAAATAGTATTTGAGCAATTATTCTTTTTCAATCCTGTTATCAAAATGTTCTAGTATCATTCATTTCTAGCAGCATCGCTAAAATCACCAAATGTTTGGGTAAGAAATGAAGACTTTTATTCATCAAGGATGCATTAAACTGATCAAAATGTTTTCAACATTGATAATAATCAGAAATGTTTCTTGAGCAGTAAATCATCATATTAGAATGATTTCTGAAGATCATGTGACACTGAAGACTGGAGTAATGATGCTGAAAATACAGCTGCACATCACAGAAATATATTACACTTTAACAGAGATTCACACAGAAAACAGAAATCAAATAGTAGGGACAGGGTCAAATCACTCATATATTATAGTCTGTTAGATTTATCGACTAGTTCTCACATTTGAAAACATGAGATTTGTGCCTGTGGAGTGTGTGTGTGTGTGTGTTTGGGTCACTGTATTGCTGTGTACGAGTCTTTAATGTGTCAGACGTGTGGTGTCAGGGTCACCTGGTCCCGTCGGATGAGACCACTGTGTATTACAGCAGTCAGCCGGCGGAGGAATACCTGGATAAAGTCATCCAAGCACACACAGACTTCATCTTCAGCTTTAGCCACGACTAAAGCTCCTCTCAAGCCCTATCCAGTGGCCCAGAATGAATGAGAAAACTGAGGTGACGCGCTGATGCATGCTGAGCTCAGGAATCAGTCTGAGTGTGTGTGGAGATCAGCGGCCTGTTCTTCTGCTGATGATCTAATACCAACATTTTTTCTGATATTAAATCCATACCTCGTTGGTAGAGTTGTGCATATAATTCAGCCTTTGTACAGCATAAATTTTACCCAAAAAATTACAATTCTGACATTTTGGGTGCGCTATCCCTAAAGACATCCGGCATCTGTGTGTGCCTGACAATATAAATATGCTTTTAGATCAAACATGAATAAAGCCTCATGCATGACTTGATGCAGACTAACACAAACAGACATAACAGAATAGGTTTGTATGTAACAGGAACATTTCTTCAGCGCATGAAAACTGTCGTGTACTGAAGATAAGAGCTTATGAATTATTAATGGTGTATAAACTTAAGTCATCATCACAAGTCGAGGCACATATTTCAGCATATTTTCTAATTGCATCTCTAGATTCATTCTCCAAATGTTCTGCAATCACATGGTAATAACTATAACGAAATAGTTAATAACATATATATATATATATATATATATATATATATATATATTATATATATATATATATATATAGGGGACAGATTAATAAAACAAAGGAACAAATTCTTAATTCATGGTCATGATAAATACATTTTTGTCTGCTTGTCGTGTGCAGGGCTGTGAAGAATATCACTTTGTTGAATACAACTGAAATTAGTTTCCTTGTTAGAGCCGCTGTACTGGGTGAACTCAGTACTTACCAGATAGTGTATGGAATGAATAAAATAATAATTAAAAAAATAAGGGTGGCTGAACAGCAAGATTTTCAGTTTCATCCCAGCTATTAAATACACCATTGAACGTGTGTCAGTAGAGTGGAAAATCCTGCAACACAAGCATACTGAACCTCTGAGTGAAACACACATCAAATCAGATCATCTCACACAATAACTTGAATAATCAATTAAAATATACCTAAAAGTTCAATGAAAACTGTACTTAAAGATGAAATGAAAATGTATTGTACTTAATATTTAAGTACAGTACAGTACAGTTTTTAACTTTTAAGTACAGTACTTGATAAAAAGGCATTAACACAGGCTGCTGTATGTGTAGCTGTAAGTAATGCCCAGCTGTGAGCGCTTGAGAGCGCAGCGTTTTTTCAGTTGTTGTGATACAGAATATCTGCTGAAGTAATATGGCAGACGCGTCGCAAATTAAATTTTTCCGCAAGCATTATTTTTCAGAACAGTATTATGGTAGTCCGGCAGTTCCATCTGGTAAAGACATAAATACTCGGAGACAAGCAATATTAACTTCTCCATCATTGTTCAGTCGTAGTACAAGCAGGGTGTGACGGTTCGGCAGTATTAGTTCCGCCCCTCCTTCACTGTGATTGGTCAGTTGACTAAAAAGTGACCGTGATGAACATTCATCAGCTCTCGGCCCCGAGCGCTCAGCGTGTAAAAAATGCACTGTGTATGAGAGCTTATGAATTTTTAATGGTGTATGAGCTCATCTTTAAAAAATTTTAAGTGATTCTGTAGGCTCTTGGGATTTAAATTTTGTGGAGTTGCAGTTTAATTTATATTTCATTCAGTGATTCCTCTGCGAACCACACTTTGAGAAACACAACAATGTATTTTTCAATAAAAATGTGTTCAAAGGATAGTTCACCCAGAAATGAAAATGTGCTTATATTTACTCATCCTCAGGTCATCCGAGATGTAGGTGACCTTTTTCTTTAATAGAACAATGAAGAAGATTTTTAGCTCAAATTCCTTGATCCTTGGTGATTCATGAAATGCAAGTCAATGGCTGCAGTCACTTTGAGAGTCCAAAAAAAAAAAGGCAGCATATCAGGCAACACAATGAATACCTGTGGCTCCTGATGATGTATTGAGGTTTATGAAGCGAAACCATCAGTCTGTGCAAGAAACTGAACATTATTTACACTATTATTACCTGTGATACAGAGCCACAGTCAAACGGTCCGAAGTGAAGTTCAGTTCATAAACGAATGATTCTTTTGAACCGGTTCTTTTTACTGAACCAGTTGAATCAGTTCACCAAATCAGACTGAATCATTTTTAACTGTTCTTGGCTCGAGCAGCACAGATCTTTCAGACGCCTGACAGTCACTGCGACTGGAAATGAGCCGAAACACCAGTGTATCTGATCCTGTGATGAATGAATCATTCCTCCACAGTCACTGAACTCGACTCGGACTGAAGACCGATGAGCCGCTGATGTGCGCATGTGTGAACCCAACACTTGAATGAAGGGAGAAATTGTTTATGTAAAAATGTGAGCTGATGAAGACTAGTTTAATTACTGTATATGCTTTAGACTCATAAAACATCCACGTCTTGCATCATTACTGGGTGCTTTAATAACATGATTGTGTTTACGTTACGTCATTGCATGATTAGGTAAACGAACTAGTGAACTGAACCAGTTCCTTTGAAACAAACTGTCTGAGAGAACCAGTTCACGGAAAAGAATCAGATATCTGTTTACCTGAGGATTACAGGGGGTAATGTAGTAAATAATGTTCAGTTTCTTGCACAGACCGATCGTTTCACTTCATAAGACCTCAATATATCGTCAGGAGCCATGGGTATTCATTTTGTGTTAATTTTTTAATGTTTTTTTTTTTTTTTTTTGTTTTTTTTTTTTTTTTGTTTTTAATTTTGTTTTTATTTTTTGATTTTTTTTATTTTTTTTTAATTGTATTGATTTTATGTTTTGTTTAGGATAAAGGTCTTCTTTATTTTTTTTGTGCTGAGGATGATTTTCAGTTTTGGCTGAACATCCCTTCAAGAAAAGAGCACTTTATAAATGTTTTAGAAGGTTTTGTTGCGGACGGGATCAAGGTTGTGTAATTGTGTTGTGTGATAGCTGAAGGGCTCGGATCTGGACGTAACTATCGTGTGAGGGGCCGTCGTCTCCAGAGCCCCTCTGACCACCGCAGCCTGCGCTTACGTCAACCTCAGTCACGCTCAAGGACAAACAGCAAGGTACGTCAACCGCTTAAGTTAAGACACAATTACAAATGACCTTTTATGAGCCAGTGCATTTGTAAGCATTGACGTACCTTTGTTTGTAGTTCAGCGGTGAGAGGGACACATGGGATGAGTGTTTCCGCTCCGCTGTGTGTGCTGTAAACACATCTCGGTGATGTGGTTTGTGCCATGTTTACTCTTCTCCATTCATGTTTCTCTCAGAAGGCGTCGTTCTGCTGGAGAATCCAAAGCGTGATAACACACTGGACGTGGAGCGGCTCAAGACGGTCTGCTGTAGTGTTTTTGGAATCAACGGTGCCTGTGACCATATTCAGTGGGAAGACAGGTGAGATCTGACTCAGAGAGATCACAGAAACCACCAGAATGCTTCAGCGCTTATACTGATATGGGGTTTTCAGTGCCCAATATACCAATATATTGCATAGGGATGCAAACTGGGGTCCAAAAGTCTGAGACAACATTGAAAAATTGGGATATTTTTCATTTAAAACTGAATTGCTGTACTGCTAGACATTTTTGTAATCAGATATAAGTAAATGAATGCCATTGATCATGTGACTCTTTGTACAGATGATACGATTGAACTCAAATCATGCTAGAGAACATGATCATGATTCTCCAGGGTTGAGGAAAGTTACTTTTAAAAGTAATGCATTACAGTATTGCGTTACTGCCTCACAAAGTAACCAATTGCATTACTAAGTTATGGGAAGTAATGCATTGTCCTGAGCTGGGCTTGCTTATTTATTTTTAATAACAAAAACCATCAAACCTATATTCATGTTCATTTTTCAGTTCCCTTTTGCAATTGTGCTTACTCTTATTTGCAATAAAACCTGAAAAGATAATGATATAAGGTGATATAATGCTGAAATGATTTCCTGTAGTGAGCATCTCAGAGCGGTTCAGGTCTCAGTAAATGCAGTGATCTCCATCTCCTCTGTGAGTTTAACATGCTCTTGACAACGCAGTGCATGCTGGGTTCTCTTCATTTACACATTCTCGTAGTTCCAACACTTAAGTACACAGATGATTACAGCCTTTCACCAGTACTCCACCGGAAGAAAAGCTTGAGCATGTGAATGTTTGCAAGTCAAGAATGTAAGGATTAAATATTAAGATTGTAACTTGTAGTGTAAATAAAATGATCACATTAATATTTTTTTTTTTTTACAATACCTTTCTAATTTGCAATATTAATATATTTTCGTCTTCATTTAAAAAATTAGTTACAGCTTAATAATTATAATAATGCACTCAGGATAATAATTAAAGAGATCGTTCAGCCAGTAATCATTGTTTACGCCCCTTACGTTCTCCTGCATTAATGTATTTTCGGCTTTGGATGTGTGTGATTGTATTCATATTCAGCTCATGAATTCTGTCATGATTTAGGAATAAGGGTGTGTTTTCGGTTAGGTCAGCTGAAGCCTCGTGTGCCAGGGTTTATTTGTTTGGCCATCTGTCTTTGTTTGGAGTTCACTGAAGCAGTGGAGTGTGTTTTCGATCAGGTCATTGATTCGTGAACTGGTCAGTGTTTAGTTGTGTGTGTTCTCTTCCTCTGAATCTTCCCACACTTGTAGATAGTGTTGTCACGATACCTAGATTTGAGTCATTTGAGTCGCTCTTCACATGCAGACACATACATGACGGTTTGAATTGAGTTGGTAGTCTGGTACTAGTAGACTGAAATTTTATTTTTTGACTGGTTCTGCTCATTTTGACTTCCATGTTAGTAGATATCCCTGAAAGGGTTTGAAGGGAAAACACTGAACTGTTCCTCCGAAGGTGCAGGAAACACACCTTCAGTCATACGTGTGTTTTGTCTCTTTCAGCGCTGAACGCCGAGACTGACCTGATGTCCCTGAGCGGGAAAACGCTGACGGTGACCTCGGGTTCGAGTCCTGCAGACGTGAGCAGCTCAGACTCTCTGCTGTGTCCGTATGTGAACATGCAGCTCATGAACGCCAGTCCGGCCGGTGAGTTTCACTCTTCACACACATCTCATTCATTCCACTGAGTGAGCACACACACACACACACACACACACACACACACACACACACACACACACACACACACACACACACCAACTACTGTGGAGGCCTCACAAGACTCCTCACTTTGGCCAAATCACATACAAAAGACAAGATATATACACACACACACACACACAAATGTAACTAAAATTTGAATGAAAACTAAATATTACAATAAAAAAACATTCAATATGTTCATGAACACTATAACAGGATCTCAGTGATATTAAAATAACACGGGTCACAAATGAGATTTTACTTCAGTTCAGGTGCTCCCTTAGAAGACAGCTGACTGTGTAGTGCATGTTTCAAAGTTCGTAATGAAATCAGCTGATTCTTCAGCTAACTGTGTTTTAAAACATTGAACCATCTCATCTCCTCCTTGATTTACCTTCAGGTGGATGTTTAATCAGGCATTTGTGATCTGAAAAAGTGGGTGGGGCTTATAAATGTTAATGAGATGACATAACATAAGCCCTTGCAGTCAAAATCGATTTGCTGATAACTGTATTAGCATGACATCATACTGATTGGGTCTGTGTTCGTTTTGAGTCTTAAATTATACTGATTATTGTCCAAAAAGTGGTATTTGTGAGCCTACATGCATGACAGTGATAGTGAGCAGTCAGTAACTTCAGAAACAATTTATTTTGATAAATTCTGAAATACTGACCTTTTTGTTAATGACACCTACAGTAGGAATTGTTACATGGCACAAAGTGTCTGAAAATGAAAAGGACTGACCAGAAAGGCTCAAGTCAATCAGTAGTGCAGAACAAATATACGAATGAAGTCACCAGTGCATCTGACAGCAGCATCCATCATTAAAGCTGACATTCTGATATGACAATACCAAAGCCTTCGCATATACAATAAACCACATGCCAATATTTCAGCACTTTTTTATTTTGTTATGTTTTGTTTCCCTGTAATCCATGATGAGATGTCATGAGGATGACTTCACTAGTTCACCCCTAGTCTTGTTCAGGAGCGTTAGTAATTACTTCTTTGAATTTCAGTTAAACGTTAAACTCATTAGACGTCACAGACTGAATCTACTGATCATATATTTTGAGCTAGAGCCACACAAGTGAACGAGTGATAATGGTTTGTCAGTTAATTCTCTGACACAGCATTTCTGTGCTGGTTATAATATCAGCTCCACAGCTGCTGGATGAACTTTAGCAAGCACACTATACAGCAATATATTCAGCAATAACTGTTGAGAATTATTTAATGCATAACAAAATTATCATTTAATATTACAAATTGTATTAAATATTCTCAGAATTTCTTTAAAATTCATTCAATTGTAATTGTACTTTCTTGCATTATAATCTGAATTCAGTCCTTCATTCAGTTTTAGTTTGTTATTTCTGTTTGTGTTTGTTTTTGTGTTTGTGATTGTGTGTCTGTGTGTGTGTGTTTGAGTGTGTGTGTGTGTGAGTGTGTGTGAGTGTGTGTGTGTGTTTGAGTGTGTGTGTGTGTGAGTGTGTGTTTGAGTGTCCTCCTGTGTGTGTGTGTTGAGTGTGTGTGTGTGTTGAGTGTGTGTGTGTGTGTGTGTGTGTGTGTGTATGTGTGTGTTTGAGTGGTGTGTGTGTGTGTGTGTGTGTGTGTGTGGGTTTGAGTGTGTGTGTGTGTGTGTGTGTGCGAAATGCCCAAAAGACAGTCAAACTACAAATACAGGGAGATTTCTGTGTGTTTGTTGTGTGTGTGTGTGTTTTTTGTGTGTGTGTGTGTGTGTGTGTGTGTGTGTGTGTGTTTGTGTGTGTGTGAAATCAACTTTTCCACGTCATTCTAATTTATTGAGATGCACCTGTAGTGCACTATACTAGGTGTTGGTCATTTTGTAGTGCTGTCTGAATTCTTCAGTTTGCATCTTTCTTATTTCTGCTTTAACATTTATTTCATGCATTATTAATATTAAAATATATTATTATCATTAACTCGGTTAAATGTTTTACTAATGTACTGAGCTAAATGATTATAAAATAATCACCTGTAGGTAGCGTACTCGTCCTAATGTAAAATCACCTGTGGGCGCTTTATGACTATTGTCATTTTATCTGAGCACAAAACGCTGCTCAGAGAGTTTCAAAACACTAAAAATAATAAATACATACAATTATCAGCAGATGTTATTATATATGTTTATTTTTATTGCCAGTATTTTAATAGTATTTAAGGATTATGAACAAAATAAGCATTACAAAAAAAAAAGAAAAAAAAAAAGGATAATATACCACTGTACTAAAATTGGTAATAAGCTACTAATATTAGTGTAGATGCCATTCTTCTAAAGATGTAGAAGTGTTCCCGGTTCCGGTTGACCTAAATAATGCAGCCTAAATATCCTTTAGTTGATTTTGAAATTCTAGTCTAATTAGGTGTAGTCAAATGATCATAATTTCCCTGTCAAATTATGTCAAATCCTTTCGTTTAGTCATTTTAATGGGAATCGACATGAAGAAGTTCTGTCCACACTGTCTTAAAACTGCATCGCTCATGATGTAATGCTTAACAAAAACACTTTGATTCTCTGTGGAAACAACATCTGTCCCGTCTGCCATCACCTCTGTCCATCAGTCGAGCGCTCATCCCTGAATCACAGTGACTTGGTCTTTTGCTGCCACTGTGGCTGAGTGAATATTAAACAAACCTTCACCATCTGTCTGCTCACCACTCGCTCTCTCTGAAGTCACTGGAGGAGCACAGAGCGGCCAGTGCTCCATCTGCTACACTCGCTCTGCTCAGCCATCACTAATAATGAGACTGCTGAGAGACTCGCGCATGCACCCAAATCTGCCACCGCACCACACTCCTCAGCCTTCATTTGCAGCGTCTCTGATCCGGCTGCTGAACTTCAAGTGTCCTCTAAAACCTTTCTTCAAATACAGACTGTTTCATGGTTCAAGCACAGTTTTATGGAGGAATTTATATATGTTTGTGACCACATTTCTGCCATTAACATCTCTGGAGTGACTTCCAGTGTAAGCGCAGTGCTGCATAATGTGGTGTTACACAGCATATGACAGAGAATGGTGATGCAGCTTAGCTTATGCAGAACCCAGAACACATTGTCAAGCATGCAAGGGAAGGTTTTTTTTACCTCTAGGCACACACATATTTTAACTGTATTTTTAAATTGACCTTGCAATCATTTTCACCATTTGTCATTTAGTGTCAGTTAAAGGGACAGATTTGCTAAACACAATGGGAGTTTTCAAGTCAATGATCTACTGACAAATTAAAGAACACAGACACAGCCAGATCATTTCCATAATAACTAACACAATCTAGCAATAGCAGCGTAAATTAGCATTAACCCGTAAATGAGCAGAGCCAGTGATAATCAGGTGCAGGTGATTAAATAACATCATAGACACAGAAGACATGCTTTTTGGGGGTATTAAATAATCATGCAAATACAGGTAAATTGACTATTGCAAACTTCAGTAAATCACCTTGCACGATTCATTTAAATACTCTCCTCTCATTAATTGTGCATCTGAAAGTGAAACTCCTAATGAATGCATATGGATAAAAATAACAGTCCACTCCTTTTCACTGCTGATTTTTCACGGCATGTCTTTAGTAAATCCTGACAGTCTTTTAATGCAAAAAGTGGGTCTGCACTGGTGTGAGCTGTTAGTAAATCTGACCCATAGTTGGCCAAAAGACAATCAGGATAGCCAGATTGCAGGTGTATTGCTGGTGAGAACTGCAGAAGTCATGCCAGAATATTCCAAACATGACTCATGTGACCACAGTTTTAAAATCATCAGTGGGAAAGAAGCACATTTCTTAGAGCAGTTTGAAAAATGAAATGAAAGCATGTTTTAGATCAGTGAGAGACATCATTCTGCAGCAACTCCAGATCTTAAATGTTTTTCAGCATCTCACACCGTGAGCGCTGCAGTTTTAAGACACCATGTCGAGTTCAAAACGGTTCAACCATTACAAACCAGTCTGCAGACTCACTGAACCACACTGAAGCACGGTTGTCCAATCAACAGTCAATGCTCATCCTGGTTTAGGAAGCTCTTATATTAAATACACAACTGCCAGTTATTAAACATACTTGGCCATTCCTATGGGGCTGTTTTCTAAGACTGGTCACTGCTGCATCCTCCAGAATGACCGTGTGGCCAGACACTGCTGAAGTGTTTGAGACGGGGCTCACAGCATTACTACAATGATTTCTGAGCCTGTGTGAGAAATAGTGCGAGCTGTAGACTAACACCTGCTTCACCTCACAAAACTACTGCATTCCATGAAGGACTGAGTACTCGACCCGCTCATTAACTCCACCGTTATTGCTTTTGTACTGATTGTTCATGTCTTATGTTTTGTCCACTGTAACCAGCATTAAAAGAGTTTAGTGGTTGTTACTGTCATGCAGTAGTTTGACTCAGTGGCATGGATATGAACAGTATGTTGATAAAAAACCAGAAGTAGTTTTTTAGTGAGTGATGGTTTGTTCACATGAGGACATCAGCCTTATGTTCATTTTCATATTTTATGCATTTTTTTCTAAAAATGCTGATATTATCAAATCGATTTGTTGCAAACAGGATCAATGTTTTGGAGTGATACAAACCTGGGACACGAGATGATTTTCAGATCTTCACTGGTGGAGACCACAGACTCAAGAGCAGTTTTATTCATGATTGATATTGTGATCTGAGTTCAGAGACACTCCGACTCCATCAGGAGCAGTTAAATAATTGTAATGATACCGCACAATACTTTTGGACAAAAAGCTTTGAATAATATACTGATGTTTGTGATGCTGATTTCCCTCCAATACGTGATGCCTCTTCCTGGAGAATGATATCAATAAAAACTTTTTTTTGCAAAAGACTAACTAGATGAAAACTGATATTAAGATGAAAATGCATCAAAGAAACTGTGTCATGTGACCTCAAAACTGGAAAAAAAGAACATTTTGACATTTGAAGGGGTCATATGATGTTTTTTTAAAGATCATTATTTGGTGTATTTGGTGTAACAGAATATGCTGCATGCTTTAATGTTAAAAAAAAAAAACAGACAGCTGACTCCACTGTGTGACCCTGTCTCTCTTAAACACACACACACACACACACACACACACACACACACACACACACACGGCGCACAAACCTCTGCATTTGACCAGTCAATAGCAAATACTTTAATAACAAAACATAGTTACAGTTGCTGATTCAGAAGAGCCAGATTGTCGTAGCAAAGTCAGAATGACCTCCTCTCCAAGGTTCATGAAACGATCGTCCATAAAATGCGTTGCTGTTCTGTTGTAAGTAATCTTAAAGATTCCTAAATGCATCTACTTTCGGAAGGCCAAATAAAGTGCTTTAGCTTTCTCCTAGATACACACACATGTCCCTGACATGACTGCTTCAACACTAACTGTGTTACTGAAACCACACCTTCTTTCTTTGTGTGAACATTTGGGCGGCATTACACAAATATTTCCACATAGTGACGTAGAGATGTGGGGGTGTGTTTGAATGAGCTGTTTTAGGGGGGCGTGGCAGAGTCTTAACTTTTATAAAGAATATCTCTTTGGATTTGAGACTTTAGTGTTTGCAACTTCATAGATCTTCTTCATGCACCAAGAGCTTGTAACACTCCTAAGAGAAAGGAAAACTTGAAATTGCATAATATGACCCCTTTAAAACAACTGTATGTAGTTTTGTGTGTGTGTGTTTCTTTGTCTGTGGAGCCCCCTTCAGTTAAGTGAGAGGAATTCACTGTTGTAATTATATCACTTCGCAATTACAGTATTTGTTACTGCCATAAAGCAATCTGGCCTTATCGTGGACTTCGGACGCACTCACCAAACGCACACATTCCCATCACAGACCATCCACCTTATTAAAAGTGTACCATCAGAATGATTTTGAAACTGATATTTCAAGGTAAAAAACTTAAATACTCTTGCTTTTAGAGCTTCCAAAATAATTAGTCCCTGGTAAAACATGAATGATATACTTCAAAATTAAATACTTCCAATGTATAGTATGTTGCTTGAAAAAAAAAAAAAAAACTTTTTCTGACATAAATAATAAAATAAATAATAAATAAAAAAGAAAAGAAAAAAGAAACACTTATACACAACATATGCAAGCAGGGGCGCCGGACTGGGGATAAAACCAGTACTGATTACCAGGGCCCCAAAAGAAGAGAGGGCCCTTGAAAAGTCTGGAATATATTTTATTTTACCTGGATATTTTCATGGTAAAACATCAAAACATTGTTTTGCCACCAGAAAAATAGTGATAACTTTTCCAAATTTTTGCTGTGTCATGAATTATTGCATTTGAAAATTGCTCTACTCGTTCATTTGAAAAGCCTGTAAAGTTTGTTTGATGGCAGCTTGCCTTGTATAGTGTGCAGCATGACCTGCTGTTGGATCAAGAGTGATTACAGAAATTGTGCTGATCTGAGAAATATTCACTGCGTAATGTGCTCTGGTTTGTTCTATAGCATGGCATTAACTTAACTTTAGAATATTTTGTGATACTTTTCCATTTTGGTGGATTGGCATATTTTAAGCCTATTAAATATTTAGATCTGTCATATCAGTATGGAAGTTTGTTATCCTCCTGAAATAAAGTGCTAATTTTCATAATGCATAATGAAGTGCATCATATCTTAGTCTGACATGATGAGCACATCCTTTAAATGCACGGCTTCATCTTTATTGGCAGCACATAGTGGTGTTCTGATAGGTTATATTTAATATTACCAAGAGAGTTGTTCAGCTGTTCTTTTGTGTCATGTAGCCAAATGTAATCAAAGCAGAAATAATTTAAATGCCAAATGATTAGTATGCAGCACATTAAGCACACTTGTTTAAGTATGTAAATACCATCTGAGAGGTGATTCACACTTTACTGTATTTGAGCGATTTTGGCTAATTTGTTGTCAGTTACTTTTCAGATGTACTTTGGTCTATTAGCAATACATTTACATTAAACATGAAAGCCCTTAATGACTAATGGTGGTTGTTTCTGCATAACATTATAAAACAGGAGTCAGAATTATAATCTGTGTAATGGCAGCATTATTCTGAGAAAAGCACACTGGACCATTTTGACTTATTTTGACTCAAGAAGTAGAAGTGGGAAGAGTAAACAGTTGGGAATTACTCAAAATTTGAAGTACTCTACAGTAGATAAGCACAACTGTGTTTAAATCTTTGGTCCTACTTTATATTAGGCATCCTACAGTAGGTACAATATATACAATACACTGCAGTTGCCAGCTGAAATGAACACCAGTGGCAGTAAAACACCAATAACTTTTGTTCATTTTCACACAAGTCATGGTCACAGGGGCAGATTATCGATTAATAAAGACTTCATTTCATGTGGTTTCTCACACAGTACTATGTTATGAGCTCAAAACACTTTTATCACAGTGCATGATTTGTAAACTAATACATTTTGACTCAGCATCATATAATCAGCTGTGGCTTTTCTGATGTAGTAAACTTGCTCAGTAGCGCACCCGGTACAGCATTACACTTGTGAAGTGAAGCTCTCAGATACAAGTCCTGTTAAACATGAGTCATGATAAAAAAGCTCAGAGAATTAGAGAAGCAAAATAACATGGTTGTTTCAGTAAATGAGTTTTTATGCCACGTTGGCCCTTTCCCAAGGCCCTTTCATTGATGAAATTTTTCAGCTTTTTGTGTTTTCACTTTTATATGGTAGGAGGCGCTATTACACATTCTTTAAAAGAGTACTGCATGTCTGGAGCAAAACACAGTGAAGAAGAATTTATTTTTGCCAATTTTTTTTTTTTTTTTAATGCCGGTGGGGAAAGAGTTAACATTAAACGTTTTGTGTAGAGTGTATTGCACTACATTATTTTCAAATGTGAAAGAGTTTTTTAACTCACTTGACATTCATTTCTGATCTGCTGCATTATGTACACCAACCAATGCAATAAAATGTTCCCATATTGACTTTCATCTGTTTTCTAGAAAACTGAATACACTTTTAGTGCCTCTCACTGGACATTTCACTGTGAAAGTGTTTTGCAAACTTGCAAGAAGCAAAGTAATATCTTTTTGCAGAAATGTCACCAAAACACATTTTAAGCATTAGCTTCTGTGTGTCATTGTGTACTGTGTACAGTGTACTTTCTACTGCAGTTAAAGCTGAGATACGGGTAGGTTTCAATGTAATTACATGCAGGAACTTTAAGTAGAATGTAAAATGTATGTTCACAATACAAATACTGTATCAGTTTTTATGACAGACACCTCATATAAAGTAGTTCCGAGCTCTGAGTGCTTGTAGCTGATTATGGGATGTCTTGATGATGTTGTGGGTGTACAATACAAACAGAGCAAGAACCACACTATGAAATATTTTCCAGAGCTCTTGAGTAGATGTATCCCAAAGACAAACAGCAATGATCAGCCTTTTCCCACAATGTTTGCTCATGATCTCTATGACCCAGCATCCACACACAACTAAATGCTGGACATACATGGCGCTCCTGTGCATGTGCATCAATCCAGATCATATCTGAACTACACTGAGATAGCTCTAACCATGTTGTATGTTTGATGCTTTTTTGTGTTTTTTATATTATCCAAAACAAAAACATTTTTGTGAGAGTATTATTGTTGTGAATTTTTGTTTTTAAACAAGATTTTTTTGTGTGGGACACACATGAGGTAAAGGCCATAGAGGGCAACAGTCAGGTTCTAGAAGGAAAAACATTATTCATAGGGAAATTGATTTTTGACGATAACTTATAAACCTTTAAAGACAGATCAGTTGTGAGCTCTGGGATTGTTAATCAATGGTATATACTTTGTGTTAGCCATCTGTTCACGTTATTTCACCTAATTTTTAGAATAATCATGTTTAACTGTGGAATATGTGGTGAAAAACTATATAACCCACGATGCTGTGCAGAAAATTCCATCAATCAGAGAGAGACTTATTGTCTCTATCAAGGTTACATGCTCATGTGACGTTGCTGTGCTGCGAGAGAGAACTCATTTGGCTATATGTGCGCAGTCTGAGAGACTGTTTCTCAGCGTACCTGCAGACGGTGCTCATAGTGCACGGGACTAATGAACCAAGTTATTTTTGCCGCTTTATAAACCTTGAATGGTTAAATACACACACTTGTATCAAAATCTTGTGTCAAAATGCTCAGGAACACACGTTACAGTATATTCAGAATCCGGGCAGCTCTTAAAGTGACAGCAGTCTAATATTCCTGCTGTCTGTCATTCATGTTAATCAAGCAACAAAAGAGAGAAAATCTCTCACTGCGCTTGACTAAATCACTTTTGTAAGAATTAGAATAAGAAATATAATTTACACAGTGAAGACTATGCAGTGTTCTATGGGTTTTTTTTTTTTTTCTTTCTTTTCTATTTCTTGTAATTAGTTTCTTATTCTTTTTTAATCGCTGTTTAGGCTACTTGTCTTCAGTGAGCTTTTTTATTTACTAGTATTATGGCTAGTTTTTTTTTTTTTTTTTTTTTTTTTAATGATTTTTTTTTTTTGAATTATGAAATTTTCTATGTATAAAAAAGAAAAACCTTATAAATACTTCCTCCACAAAGTTACATGAAGTGCAGTGATATGTTCTTGAGCAGAGAAAACAGCATACCCTTCATGTGAACAGTGAATATGCACGTGAATGACAAACACACTTGTGACGTGATGTGACATGTGGCCAAGTGTGGGGTCTCCAATCTAATGAAGTGGCTCTTTGACAGTCATTTCTGTCCCGGGACTGGTCTTTACATGCCTGATAAGCCTGTGTCTCTGCTACTGTAAATCACTGAGTGTCCCCGCATGACATCACACAGACCATGTATGATTCTGTGAAATGCACAGTACAATATAAATGTCATGTCTGTGTCTGAGACTGTGTGAGTCATCGGCCTGTGACATCTCATCCCTGATTACTCACTAAGTGATCACTTCCTGTCCGCACATCATGACTCCACCATCCTCTTCCTGTCTGGCCACAAACGACTTACACCATCACTGAATCTTGAGTTCAGAGCTCAACACAAAAAAACACCTCGGTTACGTATTGTAACCATCGTTCCCTGAAGGAGGGAAAGGAGAAGTCACGTCACCGACTGGGGAAAGAGTTAACATTAAACGTTTTGTGTAGAGTGTATTGCACTATGGGATATCACTTCGATAGACCAATCTACTTCTGGTTTAAGCTGTTGGTGATAATGGAGTGAGTATAAGAAGGCAGCAGGTGCAATGCATACCAGGTTTTCGCTGAGGAGCCTAGCCGGCGACCCAACTGCTCAGCGGCAGAACAGCAACCTCCTTCAGGGAACGACGGTTACCATACGTAACGGAGACGTTTCCTTTCAGTCGGTCACTCTCAGCAGTGGTACAGCAACCGGTGACCGACTAATTGTGATCCCTACCAAAGTGCCATGGGTGCTGCCCCTTCCAGTGCCCTGTGTGAGCCGCCTGCGCCCCTATAATGCTGCGTTCACACCAAACGCGAATAGAGCGAATGAGGCATTTAGCGTGGTGCGGTAGACGCGAATTCGCCTCGTTCGCGCGGTAGACGCGAATTGAGCAAATGGTGCTTTTTGTGCATTTACGCGTTTGACGCGAATTCACGTCTGACGCCCGAGTTGAAAAATTTGAACTTGGCGTCAATTCATGCCACGTTAACCAATCAGGAGCCTGCTCAGGAGTCACTCATTCAACATGGAGGAACGACTGATATTGTCAGTGAGCAGTCACACGGAGCTATATGACACAAGTTCATATTTCTATAGAGACAGGAATAAAAAGGACCTCGCTTGGAAGAGTGTGTTGTAAATACACATTTAACTTTTGAGTCACGTACACGTTTATCGAGCCGCGGCCTTCCCAACGTTTTTTACAACTATTTCCCCCCTAATATAGCCTACAGCTACTTTTCGCTAACAAGATAATGTGTTTATTCAGAGGACGTGTGCAGGAAAAAGTGGAAAAGCCTTGAATGCTCGATCAACATCAGCCAACTTGCAAACAGACAACCGCCTAGCACTTGCCTCTCCCACAAGAAGCAGATTTCGCCTCGGACACACGTCAATTTTGCTTCAAACTCTTGTTTTCTACGCGTGTCTATTTCGCTCTAGACATGCGAATGCATTCAAAATGTTCAAGCGGCAAACTAGACGCGGTAGACGCGAATTTGACGCTCTATTTCTGTTTGGTGTGAACGCAGCATTAGGTGTAGGCCGGGGCTCGGAATACGTCGTTCCACACACCATTGTCAAAGCACTACCTCACTGGGTGAGATTGGATAACACTGGGAAAACGTTCCTGTTCCGCTTGGAACAGGGACGCTGCGAAGGAGTTTTCAGAAGCAAATACACATATAGCATCCGTTTAGGTGTATATGGAGAAATTTGAGGTGATTAAAACCCTCTTGGAAAGGCAGAAGTCTGCCGGGGAAACACGGGCTCTAAGGCTATAAAGTGGACTATACGCATACGAGTACCGCTTAGGTCTCAATATGGAACCCAGCCTTCCACGGTTCTCACGGATTCATCATGAAGGCCTGTTGCTGGACGTTCCGCCGTGTCCAGCTGCCTAGGGTGATGGAGGATCTCAACAGGGTCTACAGTACGGACACTCTGGAGCAGTTTTAGCAGGCCGACACTAAGCGGGGCCTCTCGTGCCACTACCTGTTTAAGGTGAGAAAACAGTAGGATACCGGCTCTACACGAAGGCTATAGAATCTAGCAAATGTGTTAGGGGTCACCCAGCCTGGAGCTCTACACATATCTGTCAGCGAGGCGCCATGAGCCAGCACCCAGGAGGATGCAACACTTCTAGTTGAGTGAGCTGACAACCTGAACGGGCAGGGCACACCGTGTGCCTGATAAGCCAGGGTTATGGAATCCACAATCCAGTGGGCCATCCTCTGCTTAGAGACAGCATTCCCCTTCTGTCGGCCTCCGTGACAGACAAAGAGCTGGTCTGAGGTCCTAAAGCTTTGTGTCCGGTCTATTTAGCATCTCAATGCTCGGACGGGACAGGGCAAAGCCAGGGCTAGGTCTGCCTCCTCCAGGGGCAGCGCTTGCAGGTTCACCACTTGGTCTTTGAAGGGTGAAGTGGGAACCTTGGGCACGTAGCCGGGCCGAGGCCTCAGGATTACCTGGGAGTCAGCCGGCCCAAACTCTAGGCACGAATCGTCGACCAAAAATGTGTGCAGGTCCCCTACCCTCTTGATGGAGGCCAGTGCAAGCAGGAGCAGAGTTTTCAATGAAAGAAACTTTGGCTCAACTGAATGCAAAGGCTCGAATGGGCCCTGCTGTAGTGATTTCAGCACCAGAGTCAGGTCCCAAGAGGGTATGGAAGGGTCCCAGGAAGGATTTAACCTCCTGGCCCCTCTAAGGAACCTGATGACGAAGTCATGCTTACCTAAAGACCTCCCATTCATGGGGTCATGGTACGCAGCAATAGCAGCAACCTGGACTTTGAGGGTGGAAGGAGACAGCCTTCGCTCCAGCCCTTGCTGCAGAAAGGAAAGCACGACCACAATCTGGCATTTTCGGGGGTCTTCTCAGTGAGAAGAACACCACTCGACGTACAGGTTCCACTTCAAGGTGTAAGCGTGTCTCGTAAATGGTGCTCTTGCCGAAGTGATGATGTTCTCTACCTCCTGGGGTAGGTCTTCTAGAACCTCCGCGTCACGTCCCGTCCGTGCCGAGAGTTCCCTCGGTCAGGGAGTAGAACAATTGGCAGTGAGAGGTCTCTGGAGAAGCAAACAGGTCTACCTGAGCGGCTCCGAACCGTCTCCAAATCAGCTGGACCATCTGGGGATGGAGTCGTCATTCTCCCGGAAGCATTGCTCGAGACAGCTCGTCGGCTGTACGGTTGAGCAGGCCCGGAATGTGAACAGCACGAAGTGACCTCAGAACCTTCCGACTCCAAAGGAGGAGGTGGCGGGCGAGTTGTCACATGCGACGGGAGCGCAGACCACCTTGTCGGTTGATGTACGCAACGGTCGCTGTGTTGTCCAATCGGACCAGCACATGCTTGCCTCGTAAGCAACCTTAGAGATGGTTCAAGGCAAGGTGCACTGCTAACAACTCTAGGCAATTGGTGTGGCACTGAAGCTGTTGGCCCGTCCAAACCCCTGAGACTGCATGCCCGTTGTATGTGGCCCCCCAGCCAGTGGTGGAGGCATCCGTGTAAACCACAGCATGCCTGTGCAAGACCGTATCATAGTACTAAGACTGCTCTCATTAGAGTTACAAATGACCTGCTCTTATCATCTGGTCGTGGTTGTATCTCTCTATTAGTGATGCTGGATCTGACCACGGGGTGATGGTTTGGCGACAGGCCGGTGTAACTTGGACCTGGTGAGTGCCGCGCTTCCACACCCACCTCAGCCATAAAGCCAGTGCTGGAGAGGTCTCATATGTAACAGGCCGAGCGGTGTAAGTGCCGCTGCGGCCGCCATATGCCCCAGGAGCCTCTGAAAAAGTTTCAGTGGGACGACTGTACTTGCCTTGGGATTGTTCAAGCAGGCTAGCACCGACCACGCACGTTCCTCTGTGAGGCGTGCTGTCTGTTCGACCGAATCCAACTCCATACCGAGAAAAGAGATCCTCTGTATCGGCGAGGTGCCAGGTCCCTGTGCTCGCACAACTGATCCCGAGATTGCGTTAGTATCAGCCAATCGTCTAGATAGTTGAGAATGCGAACACCCTGCTCTCTGAGGGGAACAAGATCCGCCCCCGTGACTTTCGTGAAGACACGGGGAGACAGGGACAGCCCGAAGGGCAGGACCTTGTACTGATATGCCTGTCCTTCAAACGCAAACCGCAGAAAAGGTCTGTGTTGCGGAAGGATCGATACATGAAAGTACGCGTCCTTCAGGTCGATCGCTGCAAACCAATCTCGGGGACGGATGCACCCGAAGATGCGTTTCTGCGTCAACATCTTGAACGGTAGCCGATGATGGGCCAGGTTCAAAACTCGCAGATCCAAGATCGGTCCTAACCTACTGCCTTTCTTGGGTACAATGAAGTAAGGGCTGTAAAACCCCGTCCTCATATCGGCTGGAGGGACCGGCTCTATCGCGTCCTTCGCCAGTAGGACTGCGATCTCTTCCCGCAGAACAGGGGCATTGGACGTTTTCACTGTAGTGAAGCGGATACCGCTGAACTTGGGGGGACGTCGGGCGAACTGAATTGTATAGCCAAGGCTGATGGTCCGCAGGAGACAGCGAGACGGGCTGGGTAGCGCTGAACAGGCACTTAGAAACCGTACCTGGATAGGCGGGGCGGCCCTCCCATGCCCGGCTCCACGACGCTGCTTTGCTGGAGGCTGCAGGCCCTCGACAGAACAAGCCCCAGATCGCGGCAGAGGCAGCGGGACTCCACCCCCCTGAAGGGAGGGGAGCCTGGTTCACAGCTCTGAGATGGTCATCTTCCCGCATTGAGAATGTGACGCATCCACAAAAGCCACCTCAGCGTGCTTGACCCCCAGACATGTTAGGCAGCGATCGTTACCATCACCCGATGCCAGGAAACGACCGCATCCAGAAACGCATGGGTGAAACGGCATCCTTATAAGGACGATCAGTCGTCTTTACAAAGACGCACCCGTGGAGCTCTTTTAGAGGAAATTCGCTCTTAGGAAATGCTCTTTTATTGCTGAGGCGCACAGGGGAGATGGCCGCTTGCAACACAACAGGGGGTAGTGCAGCCTGAAGTGTGTAATCCACTCGACACTGGAATGACCGCCGCTGGAACGCCATCTCGCCAACACAGGAAGCTTCCCAGAGCATGCTGAACTCACAGTTCACCGTAGACCCAGTTGAAATAAGCAGAACGATACTGTCGCTCGTCTTCGAAGCAAAAAGCTGGTATGCATTGCACCTGCTGCCTTCTTATACTCATGCTGTGATCAGCGGCAGCTGGATGCAATAATTGCATGCCAATGTGCATTGGCTCGTTTAGTTTACACTCGAAGTAGATTCGTCTATCGAAGTGATATCCCAATTAGTCGGTCACCGTGACCGACTGAAAGGGAACTAAATTTCAAACCAAATTGTAGCTTCATCAAAAGAGATTAAAATAACTGTTTAAAGATTACTTCATTCATATAATTGTGGGAGGGACTTCAGCTTCTTCGTTTTAACTTTGGTTGAAGGTAACTTCTAACACACGTCTGTTTGATTTCAAACAGTTTTTGGAGGAACCTGTTGAAGATGAAGTAGGTTTGCATTACTGATGAATTGTCATGTATGAACACCTGGTTATAGTTTGATGATATTATAATATCATGAATCAAGCCATCACTCAGTTCTGAAGATTCACATTTTTGTTGGTTCATTCTAACCAAATGAGTACAGATGTGAGCATGTGACTCTCATCTGCTCTGTGAAGATAAATGTGAAGCAGCAAGTGCCATTGTAAAAGGTTCAGGAAATGTCAGTCTGTTCATTTCCCTGCTGGCTGAAGCTCTGTGAATTTCCCAACATGCATTGTTGTCTAAGTCAATGGTTTCCAGTGGAATGTCCTCTTCAGCACTGGAAAATGAGCACGCTTGGCAAAGTCAAGTCACCTTTATTTATATAATGCTTTTAACAATACAGATTGTGTCTTAGCACTTTACAGTATTGATTAGGAAAAAAGTTTGTCAATAATGCAAAATGACAATAGTAAACACTCAATTATCAGTTAAAGGCAGTTCAATCATTGAATTCAGTGATGTCATCATCCAGCTTAGTTCAGTTTAAATAGTATCTGTGCAATCAAGTTGACGTGTCCCCAACTAAGCAAGTCAGAGGCAACAGCGCCAAGGAACCAAAACTCCATAGATGACAGAATGGAGAAAAAACCTTGGGAGAAACCAGGCTCAGTCGGGGGGCCAGTTCTCCTCTGGCCAGACGAAACCAGCAGTTCAATTCCAGGCTGCAGCAAAGTCACATTGTGCAGAGGACTCAACTGGTTCCTGTGGTCTTGTCCTGATGGCTGTCTAGGAGACAAGGTCTTTACAGGTGATCTGTATCGAATTGATGGTGGTCATATAAGTACAATTTGAACCATGCTAATGCACTTCCACTAATGCCAACAAAGTTTTCTAGTCTATGCAAAATAATTTTGTGGTCAATAGAGTTGAACGCAGCGCTAAGATCCAGTATCACTAATAGAGAGATACAACCACGACCAGATGATAAGAGCAGGTCATTTGTAACTCTAAGAGAGCAGTCTTAGTACTATGATACGGTCTAAATCCTGACTGGAAATCCTCACAGATACCATTTTTCTCTAAGAAGGAATATATTTGTGAGGATACTAGCTTTTCTAGTATCTTGGACAGAAAAGGGAGATTCGAGATCGGTCTGTAATTAACTAGTTCTTTGGGGTTAAGTTTTTTTTTTTTTTTTGATGAGAGGCTTAATAACTGCCAGTTTAAAGGTTTTAGGGACATATCCTAATGACAATGACGAATTAATAATAGTCAGAAGAGGATCTATGACTTCTAACCTCCTCTTTTAGGAGGTTATATGGAATAGGGTCTAACATGTTGTTGGTTTAGATGATGTAACAAGTTTATACAATTCTTCCTCTCCCATAGTAGAGAATGAGTGGAATTGTTCCTCAGGCGATCTATAGCACACTATCTGATGTGATACTGTAGCTGACGGATGCATGGTTACAATTTTAGCTCTAATAGTATCGATCTTGGAAGTAAAGTAGTTCATAAATTCATTACTGCTGTGCTGTTGGGAAATGTTAACACCTGTTGATGCTTTATTTTTCATTAATTCAGCCACTGTATTGAATGGGGGTTATGTTTGTTTTCTTCTAAAAGAGATGAAAAATGATCAGATCTAGCAGTTTTTAATCCTTTTCTGTAGGATAACGTACTTTCCCACCAAGCAATATGAAATACCTCTAGTTTTGTTTTCCTCCAGCTGCGCTCCAATTTCTCCACAGTCATGCAAAGATGCAACACAATGGCTGAAACTCAATCTCATATAGTCACGCTGATCCTGTTTTGTTATTGGCTGCATCCTCTGCAGTGGTTCTCCAACCTTTCAGGCCAATATCACATCTGATCTTGATTTTCTAATCAATTCAAAAGCAGCTCAATTCAAACAAATTAATACCAAATATTCAAATGTGACCTTAAAACATCTGTGTGCATCTGTCTACCCAGTTGCTTCAGGGACTCTAAGTCTA
Organism: Cyprinus carpio; assembly: GCF_018340385.1. Taxonomy (NCBI): domain Eukaryota; kingdom Metazoa; phylum Chordata; class Actinopteri; order Cypriniformes; family Cyprinidae; genus Cyprinus; species Cyprinus carpio. Next base: position 1,105,028 of record NC_056582.1, on the reverse strand, counting down.
CATAGTTGTTTAGCTTTTAAAGTGCCCCATTATGCCATTTTTACGGTTCCTAATATTGTTTTGGGAGTCTCCTACAATAGGATTACATGCATGCAAAGTCAAAAAAACGCTTTAGTTTTCTCAAAACATTCATTTAATATCACCTCATTTTCCAGTGATTCTCAAACGATTTGTTTGAACCAGTTCAAAGATTCAGTCTCTGTAAACCCCTACTTTCCGTGAGCCTGCTCTGCTCTGATTGGTCAGATGACCTAGTCTGTTATGATTTATCTACGGCGTACAGTGCGTGTCGGAGACGATACGCCTATTTCAGTAGTTCTGTATTTTGACTATTTGTCTCTATAGGAAATATAAACATCTATTATCTATCATACTTACAGGTTGTGATTCAGTGGAGTAGCTGGTTCAAATAAACAGGATACAGCAAGCATTTTGTGAATCCCGTGTTGAACTCCCCGAGATTAGAGAAGCAGTCGTCAGTAGAATGACGTGTTTGTTGTTGGGGTCAAGTTGTTCGTGGCTGGCCAATTTAGAACATAGGAGCGCATTATGCAAATGTGTTTCCCTGTGACATTTAGTCATCAAGAAAGTGGGATTCGAATACCAACGACTCATTTAGGCTGTACATAGTTGATTCTATATTTTGGGAGACAATAACTTAATTTATTGTGCACTTTCAGCTTTACAACTTTGCAGATCGTTTACATTCACAAACAGCTACATTACACACTGCATGAAAGGCAGTATTGAAAATGGCATAATAGGGACACTTTAAATGACCAAACTAGATATGGCAGAGTTCAATATTGTAGTAGTCTCAGTGTTGTCAATGCTAATGGATTTAAGCTTACTTTATTCTTGAAATGGTTTGGTTGTTTGGTGAGAAATGAATGACCTCTAATTAAAAACTCCCAAACAATATCAGCAAGGGAGATATTGCAATTATACCCATTGATTTGTTTCTGAGAAAGATTGCCCTTCAGTCTGTTCAGTCGCTCCATCAGCGCTTGCTTTCAAAAGGCCATCAGCTTCCTTGCATTGATTCAGTTATTGAGACCCAACTATTTCTGCATGCTTTGGTGGGAAAATATGGATTTTCTGTAGGCAGAGCCAGACATGTTTGCACTGTGGCCTTTTAGTATTGGTGGCCTTTATGGATGTGGTAGAGTTGAATAATGTCTTTAGTCTTGTTAAAACAGAATTTTCCCGATCATCAGCAGGGTTTTTTTATTTTTTTGCTGTTTTTGAAGACAATGATCTTCAGTGGAGGTTGACATACACGGTCATCCACATGTAACAGAAATGATTTTTATTATTATAAATACAACTAATTATTGGCATCCGCTCTTATCTGAAAGCTCCTTTAACTGAACCACTTCTGTCTTTTAACTGAATTCTTTTCGACTATTACAGTATAAGACTCCTTTCAGAATGTGCAAGATCACATATGCAGTTATCTAATTAAACCCTTCTGCATGCATGAGTGCAGTAATATGTATTTTCCTAAATGAAAGTATCTATTCTTAGCCTGTCAGAATGGAGTGAAGACAATCACCTTACACAGGTGTGCCACTCAACAATGATGAGAACAAATAGAAAGGTTTCCTCAGGCACAGCTAAGGTGTGAAATTTTAGGAGATTATGCCAGTCAGACAAAGGGCACATCAGTTCTGTCTTTCTTTCTTCAGATTCACACACAGTGGCTGTAGAGGGGGAGAATGTTCCATCCAACAGTTGTTTTAGTCAAGAATGCTGAATAAAGAGCACATTCAAACTACAGTAACTCCTGCGCTGCTGCGTGCAAGTACAGTATTACACAACACACTGCAGGACTATATTAATTAGCATGCTTCATAAATCATGTCTCCTTAGAGGAGATTGAAATAGGACTGCAAAAGCAGTGTCCTAGGAAGCATCCTACCTAGAAAGCATGTTGGGTGCATTCAGCCTGAAAAAAGAGCTGCCTGGCGTGTCCAAACATTTGATCTCTAAACACAGTGAGCGTCCCAACATGCTCAGCATTTTGGGCATCATAAGCACAATTTGAACCTACTGAGCTGCCTACCTAGTCAGCATTTAATTGATCGAATCTCCCACCTAGTGATCTTCCCAACAGCACAAGTGTTTAATTGACAGCCATGAATCATGATGTGCTGCCACGAGGAGCATTTGGTTTGACACAGATCTGGGGAGCACTACCTGAGTCATCAATATTTCAGCTGTGAGTTTCATATCTGCCAAAAAATTAAATGTGTCAGTGTTCAGCTCCACACTAAAATACAGATGAGCTGAAGCCCAGCAGGCTTTGGCGAGGTGGCTCTATCTGGCTGCCGGACACCATCTCCTGTGATAGACGAAAGTGTAATGAGATTTTCTATTGGGGAGCATGTGATTCCGGCTAATTAAATGAGCATCTGAGGGTCAGTACTGATGTAGCAGGTGGCTGGACTTGTTCCTGAGACAGCTGCAGTGCTCCTGCACCTAATGAATAGTCAAAGTTAGACAGGAGTTTGTTTGTACAGAAGTGTCCAGATGTCACAAGCCAAAGCAGCTGCCAGCACTCTCTGTCCGGAGCATCACCATCCTGAGCTATTGGAGAAGACTCTTCTGACCGAGAGCAGAGTGTGTGTGAACGCGGAGCCTCCCTCAGCCTCATGTGCTCCCTCGTTTGTCGTGTTTCCCTCCAAGCAGCCTTTCCGCCCAATGTTAATGCCTTCAGATGCCTGCTGAGACTTGATATCAAGAGCCGACAGAAGTCTGCTAACGGCGTTACCCACTAATGGTCCAGGAGCGTGGGCTTATGGGTAAGGATGTTCAGAAAGGGCAGTGTGAATCTATAGGTGTCTCAGGAGATTGGGACTGTCCTGAGAGGAAAAATAAACAAAACAATGCTGATGCTTAAATTAACTGACAGATGCCAACATGGACAGGCTGTCATGAAAACCAAAAACAAAGCGCTCCAAAAAGAAATCTCAATTGAATGAATTACTTTTGTTTTTAACATCTCTGAGCATCCTGAAACAAGATTCTTAAAAGATACCTCACATCTTAAAAGTGTCACTTCCATGACAATGAATCACTTAAGTAGACTTTTAAAAAGTGTTCTGTTATGTTTCACTTTAAAGTACATTTTAAAGTGTTATGTTTTTGATGTGTTGACTTGGTAATATGTGGTTTAAATGTGCTAAATTGCAACTTAATTAATAAAAAATGTGTAAATACAAATATATTTAAATACATGTCAAGTTTCAAGAGTAATGACATTAAAGTGTATTTTAGTTTATCATAAATGCTTTGTCAGTACATTCTGCAGAACATTTTAACCATATTTCAAAGACATAGTATATAACATATAATGTCCTGCTTCAGTGGCTCAAAAAGGACTCTAAAGCTCAGCTAATTGCTTTGCATTTAAATGTAAACTAGATTTTAATTTAACTGTAAATAACTACAAGTACTTTAAGTGTGCTAATGTATACTATTTTTTGCCACAATCTGCCACATGCAAATGCCGCTGATTGCATTTCATTTGTATGATGAAAAGCTTTTGGTTGTGTTGGATCGCCAATGTAAAATCTGGGTCCTGAAGTAAGTAGTTCAGAACTGTTAAAGTCATCTAGGAGGTGAACGCAACATATTCCTGAACACTTGTTACAGACTTTTTTTATTTTTTTTATTTTTAACATTTCAGTTGTGTGAGAGATATGCACAATCATTTTAGATGTTAGCGTTGTGAGAACATACACCCATACTGTATGGTTTGGAGCTGCAGTGCAAGGCTTTCATTAACATGACATGCCAAGAAAAGCTCAACCTGCATGCAAATTGCAATGACACGAAAGGAGACAACAAAACTGTATTATAAGACAATAGTTATGCAAATTAACATATACATACAGTCAGTGGTGGCTCGTGGGTTTTAAAACAGAGGAGGCACACTAATTGTATTGGTCTGGGATCCCTACCGATTATTATTATTATTATTTGCTTAACCACTTTAAAATGGCTTTTTGGTTGCTTTTAGTCAGAAAACATAAAGAAAATGACACACATACAAACAAGATTATATATCACTTACCTGTCCTATCACCTGAAGCAAACATCCATTCCTTCTTAAAAGTCTTTGTTAAAAGAGAGCTGCCTGTTGAGCTAATTAATTAAGCCGCGACGGCTGTAGCCTATATCCAGTTTAAGCGTGTTCTAGTTCCCTTTATTTTTTATTTGTATATATACTGTTTGAATGACAGCTTGGTAAGTCTGTTGGCGATAAAATATTCAATATTGCCACTCATCATAAGTACTTGGTACATTATCAGCACAGCGCGAGATATTCAAACTAATAGCACTCTATGATGACTGGTCGGTATACCAGAAGGGAGGCTAGCCTCCTACGAGGTTTCTTTATTCAACAGTCCTCACGCCACTGCATACAGTACAGAGTGTATATAAATGCACCAAGTTGTCAGCCATAAACAACATGGTTAAAGCGAATTAGCAGGGTTACATTACTTTTATTACTATGTAATTTGTTGAGCATTTGTGTAGAATTAAACCTCATTAACACTGTGAGTGTTATTAGTTACATCCAGGACATTTACACGCTGTGTGTGCCTAAACCAGCGAAAAGATTACTCGCAGACATTTTCTTTGACTCGTGCTTTTCCTGGGCAAGTCAAACTGTGGCACTATTAGAGTCTCATGAAGTGCACAGAAACCAACGGCCAAGTCACAGTATTTGTTGATGCTGAAAGTGGGAGTGAATATCTTGCTTTGCTGAAAACTGAAGAAATGCATCTCACCTAAATCTCTCCAAGGAGGTCCAAACACCAAAGTCATCACCAGCTACAAGACCCCGTCCCCCAACACTTTGGAGTATAAAATTTTAGCCGATGGTTTAAACAAGTTTTACTGCAGGTTTGAAAAGCCTGGTCTCACACCCCACAGCCACTCTGACCATCTCACAACTCAGCCATCAACCCCTCCCTCCCCACTACTGCTTCTCAGCCTGCACTTAAGATCTGTGAAGATGATGTACGCAAAGTCTTCAGGAAACAGAAGATAAGGAAAGCCAAAGGCCCAGACGCCATCCAGCTTTCATCCATCTACACCCTGATCTTCAACAGATCCCTGGAGCTGTGTGTAGTCCCCTCCTGCTTCAAATGCTCCACCATCATCCCTGTACACAAGAAACCAAAAATTACAGGGCTAAATGATTACAGACCTGTTGCTTTAACATCTGTGGTCATGAAGTCATTTAAAAGACTGGTGCTGGCCTACTTGAAGGACATCAGTGGACCCTTGCTGGACCCCCTGCAGTTTGCTTACAGAGCAAACAGGTCTGTGGATGATGCAGTCAACTTGGGACTGCACTACATCCTCCAACATCTGGACGAACAAGGGACTTATGCAAGGATCTTGTTTGTGGACTTCAGCACCGCTTTCAACACCATCATCCCGGACACCCTTCAGAATAAACTCACGCAGCTCTCTGTGCCCACCTCCATCTGTCAGTGGATCACCAGCTTCCTGACAGACAGGCAGCAGCTAGTAAGGCTGGGAAAACTCACATCCAGCACCGGCACCATCAGCACTGGAGCTCCTCAGGGGTGTGTGCTGTGAAATCAACTCATTTTGAGGCAGAAAGAACAGTTTCCTCAATAAGTAGAGGCTGTAATCACTTTCTGACAAGTGTAAAACTGCATTTTATGGGTTTATGGTTGTATGATGTGATTTCTACTGATATAGAGGATTGAATGAGCTATAATCTGTCAAATATAACAACCATGAATGAAATCAAATAATTTTGAGGCAGAAACTACGTTACTACATATTTCACCTGGTAAAAAGGACCGGATTGGTTGGCACAAAGCAAGTAAAATAGGCTTCTATTATTCTATTAATCATGCCAGATTATGCTATGAACAACAAACACTTCTTTGCCTACAATCTTGATTATACAAGAAAAGTTCCTCTTCAGGAACTCGAGCTGCGTCGAACGCTTTGGGGAACGCGTCTAGCGTGAGCGACTCTGAATATCGTGTGAAATCAGTCCAATGAAAGAGCGTGACGTCACGGGCGGGGTGACGTAAGCGACCAGGAAGCTATAAAAGCACATGCCGCGCAGCTGGCATCAGCTTCGCGTCTTCAGCAAGCGCTCTGTGTGTGCATGTCATTCTGTCTTGTCAGTCTTATTTATTGTTGTTTGTCACTATTAGCTCCTCAAAGAGTAAGCAATAGTCAAAGAGCAAAGCTAAGATGAGACATTTGAAAGGCGAATTCAGATCAGCGTTTCAGATTGTGTGTTCCTCCCTGCCCTCGCTACATCACGAGTGGGGATACACACAGTCTGTGCGCGATCTGCCTGGGATCGAAGCACGCTGACTCAGATCTTGAGGGAGCCGTCTGCCTGCACTGTGTACGGCCAGTGCGGACGCTTCGATCCCGGAGGGCTTTCCTCGAGAGGGGGGTCTTCGCCAGCGTTCCTCGCGGTGTTGGTCCCGCTTTCGCCGAGGCGGAGCGGCGCCTGCATTCGCTGGGTTCGCAGATAGATCTGCTGGAGGGAATGGAGACCGGGCGCTGCCCTATCTCCTACCTCACCCGCCAGATCTGCCTGATCTCTTGGTTCGGAAGCCCGCGCTGCGGTCCTTCCCACCCGAGTAACGGCCGCGACGCACCGCCTTTCTTTCTCCGAGGAGATTGACACGGAGGGCGTCGCTGAGTTCGCAGTTACACAAAACATCAGCTGCATAAACCTCAGTTGCACAGACATCAGTTTCACAAGCATATTATGCCTAAACATTATAACGAGCAGCATTAATGAGGAGCGCAGCTCGCGCAGTCAGCTCGCGGGGAAAAATAAGGGGGCTGACTGTGCTTCTCGCATATCTGGGGACGGGCTGGAGACGGCTTTTCCTATCTCACCCGTGTTCCCTAGATTTAGAGTTCGTTCTCGAGGCTCGGAAGCCCGCGCTGCGGTTCCTTCCCCCTCTGACCGTAAACTCGCAGCTGCAGCTATTTATCTCCGAGGAGATTAATATTGTTTGTGTGACTAAGCGGCTCGCGCGCTGCCGAGGCAACGCGTGTATGACATCACTTTCAGTTTTCATGTGAATTTTACCAAACCAGACCGTGTTTACTAGTCTGATTGGTTAGCTGCATTTAATTCTGAGGAATTAAATTCAGTATTTATCTGACTGAGAAGTTAGATATGAATTGTATCACAAGCCAGACCGTGTTTACTCGTCTGCTTGTTTGGCTCCATTTAATATTGAGGAATTAAATGAGGCATTTATCTGACTGAGAGAAGTTAGATATATAATTTTTTGATTCTTGATCTGAATCTTACCACGCCAGACCATGTATACTTGTCTGGTTGTTTAGCTGCATTTAATTCTGAGGAATTAAAATTCAGTGTTTACCTGACTTTGAGAAGTCTGATTATATATCACTTTCGATATGAATTGTATCACAATCCAGACCGTGTATACTTGTCTGATTGTGTGACTGCATTAAATTCTGAGGAATATAATGATATTTATCTCACTTGAGAGTTATATATACTGGAGGGGCTGCTGGGCGGGAGCAGCCCTCTCTGTGTACCGTCTCCTCATGTAGGGAGGCACAGAATCAGAGTGTTGCCGCCCGCGCTCCCCCGCGTTGGGACCGGTGGCTGAAGCAATGCTCTGGGCCAGGGTTTCCCATCCTAAGCCGGATCTGAGGGCCGTGCTTTAGGCTGGGAGGTCCTCGGCTAAGAAGTCCTGACACATCGGTCACGACTGCAGAGGGCGACCCCTACTGGGTTAGAGTGGTGTTTACACGCATTACACGGTGCCCGTCTCTCCTCAGTGCCCTCGGGAAGTCGATCTGCCAACCCTGCCAGAGCTCCAGGGCGCAGCGGTTTCCAGCGAGCGCTGCTCTCAGTTTATTCCGCCCGCGAGCGTAGCGGTGCTGAGAGGCTCGCAACCCCTTCGGGGGTCTCTAAAGTAGTTAGATCGGCTGCTGGAATGGTGTTCTACTTCAGGCGCCGATTTAGCTGCCTCAGTTACACCAGAGGTCCGTCTCGAGAGACTGATTCCCTTAATAGATTAGGTAGCAGCAGTTGAATGACTGCCAGATGTATCTCAAATGGGTCCTGCATATGACAATAAGGCTATTGCTTTTAGTTCGGCTCTTACCGCCGAAATTCAACGGGGTTATTCCGACGTTGGTCCTACCCGAGCAGGCTCTGGTTACGGAACAAAAAGTGAATACCCTATTAGGGAAGGAGGCCATCGAGGTGGTGGTCTCTCCTCAAGACAGGGAATCCGGGGTTTTACAGCCGGTATTTCACAAGTTCCAAGGAAGGATGAGGGGGTTGCGTCCGATCATAGATCTACATCAGTTAAATCGCTCAGTTATGAGGCTGAAGTTCAAACTGCTTATTCTAAAGCATGTTGTACCACAAATCAGGTCTGAGTACTGGTTTGTTACGACAGATCTCATAGATGCATACTTCCATGTCTCCATCCTTCCACAACACAGGAAGTTTCTGAGGTTCCCTTTCGGGGGCGAAGTGTACCAATATTGAGTACTTCCGTCCAGCCTTGTACTCTCACCCAGCACGTTTATGACGTGCGTGGATGCTGCTCAAATGGCTCCACTGCGACTGTGGGGCATCCGCATACTAAATTAAATCAACGATTGGTTGATTTTAGCTCAATCAGAGCAGATGGCGGGTCGACATCGAGATGTCGTTCTCGCCCACATGGGGGAGCTGGGTTTGAGACTGAACGCCAAGAAGAGTGTACTTTCTCCAGTTTCAGAGAACCACCTATCTAGGCGTAGTATGGGATTCGACCACGATGCAGGCACGATTGTCCCCTGCTCGTATCGAGTCAATCCTCATCTCAGTCGAGAGAGTCAAAGAAGGCCAGTCACTCACTGTCAAACAATTTCAGAGATTGTTGGGTCTGATGGCAGCTGCGTCCAACGTGATACCTCTTGGCCTGCTGTACATGAGACCCCTACAGTGGTGGCTCAAGACCAAGGGATTTTCCCCGAGGGGCAATCCACTTCGAACTATCAAGGTCACGCGGCGCTGTCTCCGTGCCTTAGACATGTGGAAGAAACCTTGGTCCTTGAATCAGGGCCCGGTGCTGGGGGCTCCTGGTCGCCGTGTAACACTAGCGACGGATGCATCCCTCACTGGTTGGGGTGCGGTCATGAGTGGCCACCCTGCCCGCGGTCTGTGGAGTGGTCGCCATCCTACATGGCATATCAGTTGTCTAGAGATGCTACCTGTGCATCAAGCATTAAAATATTCCTCCCAGACCTGAGAGGTCACCATGTGTTGGTGTGCACCCGACAACACAGCGGTGGTCTCTTATATCAACCAGCAGGGAGGTCTGCGTCTGTGCCCCTTGTACAAGCTGGCACACCAGACCCTTCTGTGGTCCCAGGATAAACTCCTCTAGCTCAGAGCAGTATATTTTCCTGGGAGGTTGAATGTTGGAGCAGACATACTGTCGAGACAGGGGCCGAGGCCCGGGGAATGGAGGCTTCACCCTGAGGTGGTGAAGCAGATATGGAGAGTTTTTGGACCTCTTTGCGACTCAAGAGACATTGCAATGTCCCCTCTGATACTCTCTAGTTCATCCAGCTCCCCTGGGACTGGATGCTGTGGTACAGACTTGGCAGAGGCTTTGTCTGTACGCATTTCCCCCTATCGCTCTGCTCCCGGGAGTTCTGGCGAGAGTACGCCGGGACGGGGTCGCGTCTATTGTTAGTAGCCCCGTTCTGGCCGGGCCGAGTATGGTTCGCGGATCTGGTCTCGCTCCTCGACGGCTCTCCTTGGGAGATACCGATCAGGGCGGACCTACTCTCACAGGCGCAGGGCAAGATAATTCACCCTCGCCCGGAGCTGTGGAAGCTGTGGGTGTGGCCCCTGAGGGGGCGCAGTTCATAGCATCCGGTCTCTCAACCGAGGTTGTTGAGACCCTCCTCCAATCCAGAGCTCCCTCAATGAGGAAACTGTACGCCCTGAGGTGGAAACTCTTCACCTCATGGTGCAGAGACCGCCAGCTAGACCCAGCAAACTGCCCAGTCGGTACAGTTCTGGAGTTCCTACAGGCCAGGTTCTCTGCAGGGTTGACCCACTCCACGTTGAAGGTCTACGTGGCGGCCATTGCGGCCTACCACGCCCTTCTCGATGGTCAGTCTTTGGGAAGACACCTATTAGTTACACGTTTCCTCCGCGGTGCGCTGAGGCTGAGACCTCCAGTACGGTCCCCGTATTCCCCCGTGGGACTTGGTTGTGGTGCTAGAGGCCTTGTGCAGACCTCCATTTGAGCTTATTCAAGATATTTCAGACAGACATCTGACACTCAAAACCGCCTTTCTGTTGGCCATTACCTCTCTGAGGAGAGTAGGAGATTTGCAGGCCCCTCTCAGTGGCCCCCTACATATCTGGACTTTGCACCAGGCATGACCAAAGCGTTCATATACCCTCGAGCGGGATATGTTCCTAAGGTCCCCTCTGTCACACCACAACCTGTAGTGCTGCAGGCTTTCTGTCCTCCTCCCTTTCGGGAGCCCGACCAAGAGAAGCTAAACTGTATGTGTCCAGTTCGAGCACTGGACGCATACGTCCACAGAGCTGCCCTGTGGAGAAAAACAGACCAGTTGCTTGTATGCTATGGTCCCCCCAAGAGGGGTTCTCCTGTTTCTAAGCAGTCTATTAGTCGTTGGATAGTCGAGGCTATCAACGCCACCTATGAGTCCTCTGGTCGTCCCCCGCTGTTGGGAGCCAAGGCTCACTCCACACGGGGTATGGCGGCCTCCAAGGCCTTTTTGGCAGGTGTATCCATGCTGGACATCTGCAACGCTGCGGGGTGGTCCACGCCCTCTACATTTGCAAAATTTTACGGCCTAGACATGCCGGTCACTCCAGGCGCATCCGTCCTCTCGTCCTAAGCTGTGCTCTTCGGATACACACTAGGCAGGGGTTTGGGAGTCTGGCAGCGTTGGTACTCGTTCCCCAAAGCGTTCGACGCAGCTCGAGTTCCTGAAGAGGAACGTCTCTAGGTTACGTATGTAACCCTAGTTCCTCGAGGGAACGAGACGCTGCGTCTCGGAGCCATACCCCCGGCACCCCTGGGCGCTTGCTTGCTGGTACTCGAAGCTGATGCCAGCTACGCGGCATGTGCTTTTATAGCTTCCTGGTCGCTTACGTCACCCCCGCCCGTGACGTCACGCTCTTTCATTGGACTGATTTCACACGATATTCAGAGTCGCTCACGCTAGACGCGTTCCCCAAAGCGTTCGACGCAGCGTCTCGTTCCCTCGAGGAACTAGGGTTACATACGTAACCTAGAGACGTTTCTTTGCTATTACCACAGACAATAAAATAAACTTGAAGTATACTACTTTTTGGTAAGGCCTGATAAAAGCAGCTGTAGATGTCTAGAAACTGGGGCGATACAGCTTTAACATGTTTTACAGTTTTCAGCAGCACTGACTCTACTTTCATGGCATGTTTGTGGCTGCCAGGTTTCAGCTATAGAAGCTCACAACATCCTGTAGGTGACGCTTACTCGCTCTCATTGGGTATGGCAGGTATCACGTCAGAGGCAGCCCAAGCACGAGTCCTAAATATCAAACATGTTTGATATTATGTTTCGAGTTCAGGGACACTCCGTAACGATCGAGAGCAGTTAAACACCACACAATAAAGGACCTTTTGGACAAATTGTATCATTTCAAGTGTGTGGCCCACCTTACTTAAATGAATTATAGCATTTATTATACTATCTATATACTAATAGTGAAGTTGCTGAGAAATATCATCTGATCTCTGTGTGTGAGTGACTGTCTGTATATCTGTGCGCTTCAGGAGGCACATTATTATAGAATGGTGAGGAACCTGTGCATCCAATGATTTAAATGCACACCTTCCAGCCAATCAGTGTTTTCAGACAGACAACTGTCTGCGCTCACTCTGTCTCACTCTCACACACACTGCAGGCACGGCTCAGGATCCGGCTCAAATGAAGCACTGGCCATGACCGTACAGACACTGCCTGAAACATACTTAACTTCCAGTGTTTATGAAATGCATGTGATTGTGGGAAACGGTGTGTGGCTTCGCTTTTACAATAAAAGTAGACAGAGTCATGAAGTGAGGAAAGACAGACGTTGTTTATAAAGACAGACGTTTGGCCATGAGGAGGTCCTGGGTTTGTGCTTACTCATGGTGAGCTCTGGACAGCACGTGGAGCTTACTAATAATATCTGTGGAGGGAAAGCATGCTATTTAAAGCTGGCCTGGCCTGTGGGAGATGTCCAGCTCCTGCCCAAAGGGCATGGGAAGCCCAGTCCTACAGCTGCCTTCACATGTCTTCTCCATCGAGACCTCAGGACCTCACTATAGGATGCTCTGTTTGATACCTCCAGACCCAAGAAGAGCAGGTTGTGAGGTTAAATAACTCACTTCAGGAAGCCTCGTATGATACATTTCCTGAGGATCTTGTGGGGGAATTTCACAAAGAAATGTTTCACCAAAAAAATCTAAAATTTATTAAATTATACTTTGCATAAAAATGTTTCACCAAAAAAATCTAAATTTTTAGTAGTAGTACTAAACCTATTAGTCTCATATTTTGAATTAGGACAAACAAAATTAAAATCAGTAAACATTAAATTCAGAACAAAAAATACTTGCACTGTAAAAAAAAAAAAAAAAAAAAAAAAAAAAAAAAAAAATTGTTAGTGAAACAAAGATTATTGGAGTTCGACGTGTCGCAGAAAAACGAAAAAAAAAAAAAAAAAAACAGTTTTAATCATTCTCCTTGTTTCTTTGTATTATTTGTGAGATTTACTAATAATTTGAGTGAAAATAGTTTCAAAGTAAATCCTTCACTGTTTTTATTCATTTTATATATTTTTTTAAATTAAATTTCAGTCTGTATAATTATAATCTTACTGTGGAATTTCAACAACATGTTTATTATTTATAAATGTTTTTAAATATATTTTTAGATATGTTACATTTATGTTTATTGTATTACATTAATGAGATTACAGTAATGATAATGATGTGGGGGGTGATTGTCGTTAAAGTCAACATGATTATAAAACGAACACTGTTCACTATTTACTCTCACTGAATCTTCATTTCATTTGTTTCATTCAGAAGCATATTCAGATTTTGTAGTTAAAATGGGCTGTGAATGGCACTTTGTTTTTATTTATAGTTTAAATGTCATGAAAATAAGCCTTAAAGTGTTAGTACTAGTGAAAAATCTGTAAACAAATCTGTTGTCCATAAAAAAGAGGAAGAAATCTAGGTTGCATATAGGTTATAAGAAAGTAAATTCAGTAATTTAAGAAAGAATTGATATTTTGGGTGAACAATTCTTTTCTTTCTTTTTTTTTTTTTTTTTGATTTTGGAGTCATGATGACCCATCCAGTTCCCAGTTAGCTTCACTCTGTGTGTTTTTTTGGGAAGAAAGTGGTTAAAATGTGTCACAAACAGAGCTCAGCGAGTCCTTCAGTGAGAACATACAGTTACACAGAAAGAATATGACGTCTGTTATGCTGATAAACATTGAAACTGTTGAACGTTTTTATGCCAATTACCCTGTCGACTCAAATAAGCTTCTGTGAATCCCTGGGATCCTTCTAAACACTCCGGACCTTTCCATTTGATAGAGGACATCCTTCAGCGAGCGGGAGAGCAGGATTAGTTCTGAATAACCTTTTGCTCAATAGTTATGGCGTAATGACTTTTGAGGCACAGATTATGCAGGATTTGCAGGGATAATTCGGAGAACTGAGTTTGCCAGTGCGGACGCAGACATTCTGATACACACTCTCCTGAGAGAAAACACCATCACCTGCCCACAGACGGACGGATCCACACACAGCTGTCACTCCTGCGTCTGTGGCCGAGCTCATCGCTTCAGCCGTAACGTGTGCTTGGGCCTTCCCAGTGCACCGCTCTCATGACAAATCCATTGGCTGCATGGAAAAGTGCACACTGGCTTGGCCGCTCTATTTTTAGTCCTGCAGCCACAGGATGTTCATGTAAATGGCACTATGGCTCTCAGATGCTCCAGAGTAAGTGCTTTTCTCACTTTCGTTCTCCCTGAAAATGAGTTTGTTTGTTCTTCATCTTTAGTTTAGGTTGTTGAAAAGTTTTAAAGGATTATCGAGGTCTTTTCTTTAATACGAGTGTGTGTTAGCTACATCAGCAAGCTCTGATCACGCTGTCGCCTCATTAGAAAGTTAACCGATTACATACTGTGAGACTAAAATACTGAATGTTTGCTGCTGTTTCATTCCTTTCATAACCCTGAGAAAGGAGATGTGCTTTTATCCCTATGGAGATCTCAGTATTGTTTCTTTGTTTCAAATGAAACAATTGTTCATGTAGACTATTTGGACTATCTATCTATTTGGAGTATCTTGGCAAACCTGGGCACAATTGAGGAACTATTGAGATCTTGGGGGAGACATGGATGAGATTACCAGGGACTTTGTCTCGGGAGAAACATCTGAGAAGCAGGTGACTTTAAGTCTCCATTCTGTCTCTATTTAATCTTATTGCTGTCATGGAGAAAATGGTCTCAGGTAGCAGATCATGTATCTGTATTTACTGCTGTGTTTTATCAGTGTTCATTAGGAATCTTTCTAGAAATGTTTGGGATTGCGTACAACAAGTAGATCCAGCAGTTCAGTTTCATAATGCCATTAAGATGGAAGCTTTGTGAGGACTGTGCTGTCTCTAAAGTGTGGTTTGTGTGCCAGTCTCTGTGAAACGACCCACTGTGAGATGTTAGTTAGACGTGTAATCCACCCATAATACACTGTGTGTGTGTGTGTGTGTGTGTGTGTGTGTGTGTGTGTGTGTGTGTGTGTGTGTGTGTGTGTGTCTGTGTGTGTGTAAATACGAGTCTGGACATCCTTCTGAACCTAAACCCTAAATCTGTCATTATTTTATGCTGCTGTGGTAAATCAAGAGTAGTGTAATGCCTTTTGAAAAAGGAAAGTATAACTCCTGACAACATGAAGCTGAGACTGACCTTAAACAGTGAGGGTGCTGAGGGATCCCCAATATTTTTATAACCAAGAACCTTTCACAGCCTCTTCTTCATCTTTTTATAATTCAATATGATGCCTACTCTGATCAAGATCTACTGTATATAGATGCCAAAAGCATCTGTATTTAATGAGAAAAGTACAGTAGCCCGTTGCTTTAAATAGCCATTTTCACACATTATTGTAGTTACATTATTACATATATTATATACTGTAGATATTTTTGAGCACTTAACCCAGGTGTAGGAGTGAATGACATACTCGCTGTCTCATTTCGATGTCTACTCCTTCCACAGATCACATTTGTTGGCGGTAACCATTATAAATCTTTGTAAATTTCTATTACTTGGGAATGTAATGGTTACTTTTCTGAAATGAGGCAGTCACAATGAAATAAGCAACCAGCAATTATAATCTCCAAGGAAATTTGACAGCTGATTTTGGATTATTGTCTCTATAGCTGTTACGTTAACATGACTTTATTGTGCTGCGTTATCATGAACGTTTAATTATTTGCATGCGTTTTCCACTATAAACGTTTAAAATCTTTCTGAGTGCAGAATCAGGAAAATGTAAATAATAACAATAATTACTATGATATTACTTTACATTAATCTATTGCATAAATTATCACTGTACCTATGCACATGACTATATCTGCGTTATTGTCCCGTCTTTTTTCTTTTCTCTCCTTTCTTTTGTGTGTCATAAATTCTATCCTTTATATACTGTACATTACTGTCATGTTGCCATATCCTGTTTTGTGCATTGTGAGCAATAAATAAATAAATAAAAACACTCCCCCATCCTTGAACAGGGTAGGAACCAATGCTCTTGCCCAACTTTGTTAAAAAAAGTCATGAAATTTATTTTATTTTATTATTATTATTTTAACATGTTCCTTATCATTTTCATTTTAATACATTTTTTGAAACCAATTTCAACCCTTATTCTGAACTTGTCTGAAACGATCCATTTTTAAGGCGCTGCTCCTTTAAGGCTTGTCAGTAAACAGCTACTATTATGACTGGCTAAGGTCATTGCATAGGAAACAGTGTCCACGCCCCCTCGCTGTTGCACCTGTGCACATGAGCAAATGTTTTGAAGACATTATCCGAGCAAGACAGAGCATTGCGATATTGTGATGGTTTGGGATGCAGCTGTGATGTAGGATCCCTACTGCTGCTGCTAATGCAGTGTGCTTGTGAAAAACTTATTAATAGACTGATATTAATGATCACATTAACCATTTCTCCCACTGAGTAACATGGTTCAATCTCAGTACTGTCATCATGCAGTGCATCGCTCACGGACTTTGGTGTGTTTGAAACAACAGTGATGTGCATTACAGGTGTGTGTTTATTGAAGCGCAGTACTCTCTCCAGCCACACGCCTCTGTGATCGTCAGCTGGAATATGAGCGGTGGGCAGAAAAAGCTCTTTCAGCATGCTGTGATCAAGCCAACATGAGAGGCTAGCGGAGTTTCAGTCAATATTTCCTCCCTGGCGTGTGAAGGTGAACAGCTCTGTTACGATACGACTGACCCTCCCGATGAGATCCGAGCGTCTGCGGTCTCAGCTGTCACTCCTGTGTCAGAGGTCAACATCTGATCATACTGAAGACAGTACTGATCTTACGGCAGTCTGCTGTACTGGTATAGTCTGGCAAATCTAAAACAGGTTTATCAAAGTCCACATGAAACACATTGTACTGGGGTAATTTCTAGCATTCCCCAGGCAAACGGGACATTCGTTTGAATGATTCCCAGTGGTAATGCTATGGTCACGTGAATATTTTTTATTTTTGTAATAATGTGCACTGTTCATGAGACCAGAAGTGTTATTAAGTCTGCATTAGGGAAGATTTGGCCCTCTAGTGGTCGAGGAGTAAAACTTACAGACTTCTACTGTAAAGACAAAGTAAAAAAAAAAAAACACATACCAGTCCATAATTAATGTCTTTTAAAGTGATGTGACATACAGCCAAGTATGGTGACCCATACTCAGAATTGGTGCTCTACATTTAACCCATCCAAAGTGCACACACACAGCAGTGAACACACACACAGCAGTGAACACACACCCGGAGCAGTGGACAGCCATTTATGCTGCGGCGCCCGGGGAGCAGTTGGGGGATCTGTGCATTGCTCAAGGGCACTTCAGTCGTGGTATTACCGGCCCGAGACTCAAATGCACAACCTTAGGGTTAGGAGTCAAACTTTCTCATCATTAGGCCATGACTTCCCCCTTTAGAAAGGTAACTGTCTTCTGCAGAGTTGTTGGCATTTCTGAAAAGCCAGTCTGACGTTGATATGAATTGTGGTACTCTTTCCATTTTGTCCTACGCTGAAAAAGGGATGATTTTTCAGATGGTTACCTTTTTGACTTGTGTTGATCACAGATATATCTTCAGGCTGTCAGAACTAACACACCTCTCAGCACATGTAGCTGAGCTCAGTTTAAAAGCCATTTCGTTGTAAAGCATAACAGAAAGGGTCATTATTATGTATATTATGTCATTACACCTCAAACTCCTCTAATAGGTGTGACTCGAGTTTGGTTTGTGCGTGATGGCGTTGCAGGATGTTCAGAATGAATGCATTTTGTTGAGTGAGGTGAAATGTAACACATATATCCAGTGTTGAGCAGTGAACACTGTGTAGGGACCCTGCCAGCTGTAACGCAGCTAGTGTCAGTTATATGAGATAGTGTCAGTGTTATGAAAGACTGTTAGTTTAAGAGCGACCAACACAATTTTTCAAGTTTGTAATGAAACAAACTATTTCTTTATCAATTTTTCACCAAACTAAGGGTAATATTTATAGTAGAAGGATATAACTATTATCTATAACATTTACAATAGGATTTTTTTAAAGAGAAAGTTGAAACTCTGAAGACAATGGATCCCTAATTAGATGGTCTAATTAGAACAGGGACACGATGATATAATAAAATGAAAGTTGAACTTGCAGAGCGACACATGGACGGTCGCTGATGTCATGGCAGTTTGCTTACACAGGCACTTCTGAAGGTGTGTATAATGTGAGGAAGGTCATTATCCACCCACACTCACGCATGCAGAGCTCAGATCAGTGCGCGGCTCTCCGGCTCTTTCACATTGCTCAGTCTCTCTCTTTAATTACACGCTCCATTGTCATTTGGGCCGCAGCGCTGATCTTTTGGACCGAGCCAGACAGCGTGAATGACGAATGCTTTAAAAGCTGCATGCCACCATTCTGTGAAGATGGAGACCTGCACTTGCTCTGTCTGCTCAGTGTACCATTTTTAAAGTGCCCCATTATGCCATTTTTACGGTTCCTAATACTGTTTTGGGAGTCTCCTACAATAGGATTTACATGCATGCAAGGTCAAAAAATGCTTTAGTTTTCTCAAAATATTAATTTAATATCACCTCATTTTCCAGTGATTCTCAAACAATTTGTTTGAATCAATCAAAGATTCAGACTCTCTAAACCCCTCCTTTCTGTGAGCCTGCTCTGCTCTGATTGGTCAGATGGCCTAGTCTGTTATGATTGGTCTACGGCGTACAGCGCGTGTCGGAAACGATACGCCTATTTCAATAGTTCTGTATTTTGAACGCTCTATAGCAAATATAAATTCTATTATTTATCATACTCACAGGTTGTGATTCAGTGGAGCAGCTGGTCCAAATAAACAGGATACTGATCCAACTTTCAACAGCAAGTGTTTTGTGAATCCGCATTGAACTCCCCGAGATTAGAGAAGCAGTCGTCAGTAGAATGACGTGTTTGTGGGTGGGGTCAAGTTATTTGCGAACATAGGTGCACATTATGCAAATGTGTTACCCTGTGATAAGTAGTCATCGCGGAAGTGGGATTCGAATACCAAAGACTCGTTTCAGCTGTTCAGAGTCAATTCTTTATTTTGGGAGAAAATAACTTTATTTATCATGCACTTTTATAACTTTGCAGATTGTTTACATTCAACATACAGCTACATTACACACTACATGAAAGGCAGTATTGGAAATGGCATAATAGGGGCACTTTAAGGGTACTTGAAAACAGTTAGGCTTTTATACATAATGCAGTAGATATAAATGTAGCCGTGAAACTTAAGCAAAATGAAAAATCTGTTGAATTTGATTGTGAATTAAGGTCCCAATATACTTCAAATGATATCAAAGAATGAACTAGTGTGACGTCATTTCAAGCAAAATCATGCCAAACAAAGTTTGTTTCAGGATTTTTTTTTGCTCCTTAATGCTAGATTGTTTTTCAGGTTTTCTCTGATATCTTCAGCTTGTGTACATGTCAGCTGGGTTTGGGGGATTGATACAGGAAATCCGCAGCTTAATAAACAAGCTGACTGCTACAAAGGATTTTGGATTTTGAAAATACAAAAATACTAAACTTAAATGTATTTAAATATAAATTAACAGATTTAAAATATAAAATAGTATTTTGTATTTCAAATACATATTTTCAAAACATGTATCTGAAATACTGGCCATTCCTGCATACAGTGTCGGGTTTCAGGCAGTACTTCAATCAGCAGTGCAATGTTGTAAATGTGTGATTATTGTCTTCATCTAATGAAGTGCAGTGCAGATGTCATTGTATTGTTTTGTCAAGTTGGCTCTAATACTTTCATGATTCCAGCATTTTTAAAGAGCTTACAGGAGCGAGTGTACCTTTACTCTGATCAACGTCACTTCAGCAAACCTGAAAACCAGAGGACTGTCTGTAAGTGCAAAACATTAAAAGTGAGGGATATATAAATACAGCACGGCTGCACCATCCTCCATGTTGATCTAGCCAATGAAATTCTATTCATAATGTCATTTTTGCCTTCATGAAACGGTAAATCCGAGCTAATCTCTCGTCCCCCAGGGCTCTGGATTAGCACATTGCATTAGAGCTTGTGGACATGTTGTACTTCAATTTCATTGGGCTTTCAAATGATTGAGCAATGAAAACCCAACAATAAAACTAATATTAAAGAGTCCCATATTTATTCCAAATCTTAATTCAATCAAAGAGCAACGTCAATTTTAGAAATCTTAGAATAGATGAATGTAGCCCGCTGTAATGCAGTGTGTTGGGTAATCGTGGCAAGCGTCCAGAGAGATTATGAGTATGATTTCACCTTTAGCACAGTAAAGACCCTGAGAGGAAAACACACACACACACACACACACACACACACACACACACACACACACACACACACACACACACACACACACACACACACACACACTTCAGTGTTTCAGTGCATTCAGTGTTATTCAGAGCACAGCTTCTCCTCCTTTGCCATCAGAACATCCACATATCACCAGTGTTTCCTCTTCTCAGCCCTGAGGAAATCCACATTTCTTTAAGAAAACCTAAGGACTGTATTTTAAAATGTTACCAAAATATCAGTTTGTTAATGTATGTTAATGTAATTGCTGTCCAATGTAGTTACAACAGCACAGAACCGGACAACACTAGCTTGTAATAGAATGTTATCAAACAAACGATTTCTCTAGTAACAGCACTGCTTTTAGAATCCTGTCAAATTAAAGAAGAACAGTTCCTATACTGGTTCCTATACCCCCTACACATTTTGCATGTATCTTTTGTCTGACAAACCCATTTCGAGTCTCCAACAATGAGCTGATAGCCTGAATCAGGTGTGTTTGACTAAGAACAGGATCAAGGTTGGGAAATACTGTTTTAAATCATAGACCAGGAGACTCCTGGAGGGCTACCTTCCTACAGACTACAGCTCCTGAAGACCTTGATTAGCTGGTTCAGGAATGGAAACGAGGCTGTGAGGGACAGAAGTACAGTGCATTCAGTTTGTTGCGTGAAAATTATTTCATCTAGAACTATTGTAAAGTCTGTAAGTCTGTCCCTCATAACTAGTGTTGCTTTCGTCAAAGAAAATTATGACTAAATATCATCGTCAACGAACCTTTATCACGTGACGAAAACAAGACGAGACGCAACGTAAATGCTGGTCATGTGACGATGACTATAATTAAATGTATAATGCTATATTGTTGACAAATAAAAATGAGACTAAATGTGGTTTACAAAATAAAAACTTTGCTTAAATGTCTCTTCATTTTCGTTGACGAAAACGAGACGAAACGAAATGTTACAATGTTATTTTGTCTCGTTTAGTCGCGTTATTATTATTTTGCAGTATTTCTGTTTCCTGCATCTCACTTCAGGGCTGCATCAGGTCGCACTGCGCAGACACAACCGACGTCACTTCCTCGCAACATTGTTAAGAAGATGACAACAAACAAAGTTAAGCGGGATTTATACTTTCGCCTGGCTCCGCTGACTGCGAGCGCACCTTCCCAAACAGACAAGGCTTTTATACTTGTCACATTTGCCGTTGTACTATTCTTTGAAACGACAGGGGAGCGACGAGGAGTAATTGTCCTCTAACCGTCGGGAATCACCAGTGAGAAGTCATTTGCCGGTATGGCCAGTACAAGTCTTGTGATGAATGAGTTGATGAATTAATAATTTTTTTTTTGTTGTTTTTTATAATAGTTTTTACTATTGGCTGTATTTCGCATCAAACACAAGACAACTTTAAGCAAATAGTGTATAATTAATATCTAAATTAATTTGAATTCTATTTTATGCAATAAAAATAAAACATATTTCAAATAAGAAGCCTTGGACAAACTATGCAAAAAAAAATCCCCCTTCACCTTATGGAGTTTGAACTTCATATTAAACTGCTTCTGTTTCAGACAAACGCCGGCTCAGATGTGCATGTTCAGCTAGAATCGCCCTGAACTTGTGCATGTTCGGATGCGGAGTTATGCGGAAAGTTACAAAAAATGCTGTGTACTCCGCCACAAGAAATTAGTTAGGTTCCATTCAATGCTATATATCGGTGGTTTCTGCGCATTATGTAATATTTTTTGTGGTAACACAAGGATGATGTCATATTTTCAGAGTTCTATTTTGTATTTAAGTGGAGAAAGGGACCAATGGCCGGCCAGCCGGGGTTCGTCTTTGGGAGAAAAATGAGCAGTTTTTATTTTATTTTATTTATTGTTTTTATTTATTTTATTTAAATGTATGTATGTGTACTTCTAACATGTTTGGTTGGTAAAATAAATGTAAATTCAAATCAGAGAGTCTTCCGTGTCTCGAATGGATGTATTCTTGAGTCTATAAGGTAACAATAATATAATCAGATAACCTTGTTTGAAATGGGTTCGGCTAAAATAAAATTTTTATTTCATCTATACTACTAGGTACTTTTATTATATTGACTGGGTTAAATAGAATGGCATTACTAAAAAGTCATCAGTTTCCGTCGACTAAAACTAGACTAAATGTAGTATGTTTTTGTTGAATAAACTTGAGTTTACTTAAAAGAGTATGAACGTGACTAAAACTAATAAAAACTAAAATGACAGCTTCACACAAAGACTAGACTAAAACTACAATTAAAACAGGCCGCCAAAAACAACACTACTCATAACCTCATTTTGAATACAGACTTGAGTATTGAGAGTAGGCAGGTTTCACTGGTCAAGTCAGTGCTAGATGCCACTTACCTACACCCTAACCTTACCATACCTAGCATTAACTGACTGTCGCTATAAGATAATCCATCAATTTTCTGACCCATCATCCATAAATGAAGTCTGAACTTTTCTTGACAGGTGACTAAATGATTGAGTTGACCACTGAAATCAGATGTGGGGCGGATTTGTACTTAACTGGTCTTGAAAAAATAAACTAAAATAAAATAAGATTTGTCTAGTGGGCAATATTCTATATTGATAACCAAAGCAGTGAATGATCTTTCCAGAAATCATGTTGATAGACAGAACAAGTTTATATTTAGAATAAATTGCAATCACTCCAAAATAGATAACAACATTTCACACACCTGCATTAGGAGCTATAGTTCTTTTCGGGCCTATTCAGCCGTTTGCATCGCATAGTTTGCAGCACCTGAAGGATGCATTTGTTATGCAAACATCCAGAAGGCGGTACCCGGTTTGAAACTGCAACATTAATTGGTTTAATTGCAGATGTTCATGTACTGTACTGCATTATTAAGAAACACGTGTGAAAAATCAGGAGGCTTTTGCTGCAGGTGCATTGCTAATGCCAAACAGCACAGTGATCAATGTGCAATGACCCGCTCAGAGGATGTTGCTCTCTCCCTCTGCAGCACTTCCCGTGACCTTGCAGCTGAAGACGGTGATACTGTAGGGCAGGAGGAAATGAGTGCTGCCACTACTGCCCACTTTATCTGCCGTCTCAAGGGAAGCTGTCAGCCGAACACTAAAGAAATCTTCACTGGCGAATGACAGAAAGCTCATCTCGACAGATCACAGAGACAGCCTGCGGTCACACACACGTCTGCTAACTTCACACGCTAGTCAGACCATCATCCTATCTAACAATGAGATGGAGACGGGGTCGCTAACTTTTATCTTTGAGTGTCAAAGAACAGCAGGGTGTGAAGCTTCTTCTGTCTGGCCCGAGAAGACCTGATCTGCATCTGAGTCTGCAACAACTATTAAGCAACTCTTCAAAGTACTGATTTAAAAAAAAAAAATAATTATATCATATATTTTACTGATACATTTTAAGAATGCAAGCTTTTCCAAAAAGCTAACGAGTGATTAATTGTTGCTAATGTCAACGCATGTAATTATTAAGACAATAATCATATTTGTTAAACATATAATGTTTTAATTTAACCATATTAAAATTCTGAAATTCTATTATTCAAATCAAATGTTGAGACTGCACTCAAAAAGAACTGATTGTCTAATTAAGTCATATTGTTTGTGATCTACACAACAAAATTGTGTTTCTCTTCTAAACTTAATGTGGACCAATATAATACTCAGAAATGATTTTTGCTGTAGTTCCCAGCATGCTTAGCATGGGACTTGTTAATTTGGTCATGTTTGCATTACTTTATTGATTCATATGGACACATTTTCTTTTTCTTTACATTTTTATATTAATATGGTACAAAATTGTCCTATTTAAATCAATGTGATAAACACGTTAGGTCAAAAGTAACCAACAGTAGTCTGATTATATTACCTACTTCTGTTTCATCTTGATTATAATAACTTTATACTGTAATCTCTATTTAACGTTTTTGTATAATATTATGCAGACATCTGTTTGCACTGTCTTTGAAGGAGAGCACTGAGTAAGATGTGGAATATCCAGTTATTTGACAAAAGTAATCAACAGATGAACTGATAATTAAAGCATCTGTTAGTTGAGGTCTTCGCATCATCACAATTATGTCAAGAATACACTGGAAGCTTACATGGGTACCATTCATCTCTTTCTGGATGCTAAGTTGTGCAAAATCATTGGCGAGTTGCACTTATCTTTGCTGACTTGCCACACATCTGCAATGCATATCTTGGCCTGCCTTGTGTGACGGTGACACAGACAAATCATGGACATCTTCCCCCCGCTCCGTCCCATCATGATCTCACCACACTACAACAGGTGTAATTCTGATGACTTTGCAAACCATAAAACATTCATACATACGAAAGCAAGTATTGGCTTTGATTTTTGAATTGAAGCGATATGAATCTGCTCACACCAGAGGATGACAGACGCCCGCCGAGCGAGAGCAGGTCAATCGGTCGTATCTGAAGCATGTGGATTACTAGACTGTGGCATCGTTTCACTCTTGCTGTAAATGGTGTGTTGTTCAGAGGTGTGTAGTAAGCTAGATAACTAGTTATCTGAAATATCTAACATGCTTATTGTCTGGGATACAGGGAAATCTGTTAATCACTCGTCATCCTGAACAGTGTATTTGCCTTATGACCAGCATCAAGCTAATAGTTATTGCTTAACATACGGTTCACTTGCAAAGCAATAATGACCCGTGTCTTTTCTCAACACTGTGAGACCACCCAGCGTGCTCAACTCATGCTCCACATAAGACCAAATGAGGCACTGAGCACCAAGAAACAGCTTGTGCTTTGAAAAATATGTGCAACTGAAATAACTGCAGAAGAAGCTAATTATTATTAATAGAGCCGAATGAATTTTAGCAAAGGGTCTGTTATGATTCATCCTATCATCACTTGTGTGGTTCAGTTCACTCTGTGCTTACATTAATAATCAAGTGGTCTGGCTCTCACCATTCGGTGTATGAGACTGGGAATTATTCATGCTCTACTGTACAACCCAGGCTGTCCTGTATAGTTTTGGCTACTGGCAGAAACAGTCTTTGCATATTGCATAAGTACAGTGACCAAAAAAAAAGTACACTGAAAAAAACAAAAAGGTGTTGGATTAAGTTTATTAAAACTTTATGATATATATATATATATACATATATATACAGTACATATTGTGCAGGTGATGTACTTGGTGTGTGTGTGTGTGTGTGTGTGTGTGAGATATGGTTGTGAAGTATTCGTGGATGATGTTTGATAATTTGATTATTTGATCATGACCAGATTCCCAAAGTCCTTTTCCACACCCAGTGGCAGGCCTCATATCTAAAAGAACATCTTCAGAAACTAACAGCTATTCCCACAAACCTGTAACGGAACATAACACAGATGCTCTTGGTAGAAAAAATACAGCTTAAGAAACAAAGAACAGTGAGTTTCAGCTGCATGGACGTCTACCTATTAGTCTTTTAGTATGCCTCATTTCCCAAGATCTCTGTAAACCTGTCACTGGGGCTAATTTCAGCCTGAGGAGAGCCTATTATTTGTAATGATCAAAATGCAGACGGCTGGGTACATCTTGGCAGCCAAAGTACAGGCATTGCATTCTGCTGCATTTGTGAGGCTAATTGTGTCACATTCAGTATCTGAGGAATGACCAGAACAGCCTCCCGCTCGTTCTGAGCACACAGGAACTTCTTTATCACATGGTAAAACTATCAAATGTTTGCACGCCTACATGCTGACAAGTGTTTTACGTGGGCGATAGCGCTGAAGTGTAGAGGTATCCGGTGCAAGACAGACTTTGGGTAGAGTTAGATCTAGATGGTAAACAATTTGCTAAAAATAATCTGTTAAATACTACAGCAGGCCACGATTGATAGAAACACTGCATTAGCCCACCCGTACTGGCCTGGACCGTCTCCAGACACTGGATCTGAGCTCAGAAAGTGTTTACTGATGGCCATATGGCAGGAACACCAAACACAGAGTATCTGTCAGCCATGACATACACACAACACATCTGACGCCAAGCTACGGTGATGTTTGGCTTATTTGGCAAAGTAAGATTTACAAAAGTTTTAAGTTTGAGTCCCTTACATAACAAAGCTCCAATCGTCAGTACAGCAGAGTCAGAATTAGCATAAAAGTCACATGTATATGCAATCAAAAATGAGTTTTGATATAGGTTGTGTAAATGAAATGAATTACTGGTGATGTGTAGATAAAAAGGCATTGTAAGCGGCTCCAGTGAGAGAGTGTGTTTGGTTTTAACCCTTGCTGTGCCGCACACATGCCAGGATTTCTGGGAGCCAGCAGCTGTTGTCCTGGGATTAACTTTTCTGTTGGGACACGTAGTCCTCACAGAGGTCACACTGAAAAACTATTGATCCGCTTTCAACTTTTCCGTTTTGTATTATGTATTATGTAGTACTACATAAATGATGCATTGCTAATGACAGTGAGAAGAGGTGAGGCTCCAAGATGCTGGACTAAATGTTTCCTACAATTCATTTACTCTGTAAAAAGATTTTGAAGGTCAGAATTGTATGATGATGCTGTATTAACTGTTTTTTAAATATATATATTTTTAAATAAGTTAAATAAATAAATTTATGCATTTAGCAGACGCTTTTATCCAAAGCGACTTACACTGCATTCAGGCTATCAATTTTTATCTATCATGTGTTCCCAGGGAATCAAACCCCCAACCTTGCACTTGTTAACGCAATGATCTACCACTTGAGCTACAGGAGCACTGTAATTTTAATTAAATTATGTGAACCAAATGTCTTTTAACATTGATATATATGTTGCTGCAATTATGATATCCATATTGAATAATAATAATAAAAAACACACATACTGAGGTGACATGGTACACACACACAAAAAAGAATAAATAATAATAATAATAAATAATAAATTAAGCATTAGCCTTAGTTCTGGCAGGTCACGTGAGTCAAGCTTTCTCAAGCTGATTCTCAGCTGAACACATCTACCTATAGGAAGTCAAATCAAATCAAATCAAAACCTTTATTTATATACCACTTTTAACAATATGGATTGTGTCAAAGCAACTGTACAGCATTAATTAGGAAAATAGTGTGTCAATAATGGAAAATGACAATAGTAAACACTCATTTTTTTCAGTTAAAGTCAGTTCATAATTGAATTCAGTGATGTCATCATCCAGCTCAGTTCAGTTTAAATAGTATCTGTGTAATCAGGTCAACAATATCACTGGATATTAAGTGTCCCCAACTAAGCAAGCCAGAGGAACCAAAACTCCATCGGTGACAGAATGGAGAAAAAACCTTGGGAGAATCCAGGCTCAGTTGGAGACCAGTTCTCCTCTGGCCAGACGAACCAGCAGTTCAATTCCAGGCTGCAGCAAAGTCAGATTGTGCAGAGGACTCAACTGTTTCCTGTGGTCTTGTCCCGGTGGTTGTCTAAGACAAGATCTTTACTGGAGATCTGTCTCTGGGGCTCATCTAGTTGTCCTGGTCTCCGCTGTCTTTCAGGGCTGTAGAGGTCATCTCTAGGCGTTGATCCACCATCTGGGCTGGATACATACTGGATCCGGGTGACTGCAGTGACCCTCTGACTTGGATACAGACTGGATCTGTTGGCTATGGTGACCTTGGAATAAGAGAGAAACAGACTAATATTATTGTAGATGCCATTCTTCTAATGATGTAGCAAGTACATCGGGTGTTATGGGAAGTGTTCCCGGTTCCGGTTTACCAAATTAATGCAGCCTAAAAATCCTTTAACGGATTTGAATATTAGAAATGTGTTAGTGTGTTATGTGTAAAACAGGTTAAAGAGATGGGTCTTTAATCTAGATTT
The DNA here is from genome assembly GCF_018340385.1 of Cyprinus carpio. Taxonomy (NCBI): domain Eukaryota; kingdom Metazoa; phylum Chordata; class Actinopteri; order Cypriniformes; family Cyprinidae; genus Cyprinus; species Cyprinus carpio. Next base: position 1,076,914 of record NC_056582.1, on the reverse strand, counting down.
AAACTGCAAGAGTGTGTCTGCCTCCAGAACAATGTTAGGTAGGTTATTCCAGAGTTAAGGCGTTAAATAAGAAAACGATCTGCTGCCCACAGTTGATTTTGATATTCTAGATATTATCAAATTGCCAGAGTTTTGAGAACACAGCGGACGTGGAGGACTATAATTTAATAGGAGCTCATTTAAATAATGAGGTGCTAAACCATTCAGGGCTTTATAAGTAATAAGCAAGATTTTAAAGGGTACATAACATACACAGTTTCACCTAAAGGGCTTTGTAAACCTACACCTAATCACTTAATCTTGAGTACCTATAGAGTAGTACTGCATCCTTCATTTCTCCAAAAAGTCTTTAGTTTTATCATATTTATAAAAGAAAAATACAGCTTTCCGATTCTCTCCGGAAAAAGCCGAGCTCCTGGAGGCATGCCGTGGGCGGAGCTATAATGCGGATGTTTTGTGTTGTTTCCATTAACATATATTCACTTATGTGCGGATTTCCAACAAAAGACAGAAATCTGATGCAGTTGTACTTACATGAATGAGGTCTTTTATCACTGGGACCGCTCCATGTTTTAATAGCAAATGATGTGCAAATCCAGCATCGACCTGGGCCTTGTTTATAAAACATTCATCACTGAAATGACGAGAACACACAAACGCACTTGCTACACTCTGTTGCTGCCCCAGAAAAAACAAACTGCATCCACTGTTCGTGTAACGCTGGGTTCTTTGAACACGGTGAACTTTCCCTCACATCCAAAAATACACTTATTTGGAGATATCCTCAAACAAATCCTATGCAGCACTGCCGAGGATTTCCCGATGAAGCGCGTTGTTGAGCACGGTCTCGCTCTCCTCTGGTCGATGTGTGTGCGGGCGCTCTTTTCCGAGAGTAATGCTCATACAAGGAGTTCCACCAAGTAAGATTTTCGGCACAGAAATTCTCTGTCATTCCTCCAAATTATTTTGTAAAACATTGGCCATGTTTAGCATGAGAATCCATCTCTTTAACACTGTTAACAACTCTGAGTACACAAAACACCATTGTAGCCCCCCTTTAAAATCTGTACGATGTTTAATAGGTAGGCAGCGCAGTGTTGACAGAACCAGGCTAATATGGTCATACTTCCTGATACTAGTCTATTTTGGACCAGCTGGAGTTTGTTTATTAAGCATGCAGAACAACCACCCAATAAAGCATTACAATAATCTAATCTTGAGGTCATAAACGCATGGATTAACATTTCTGCATTTGACACTGAGAGCATAGGTCGTAATTTAGATATATTTTTGAGATGGAAAAATGCAGTTTTACAAATGCTAGAAATGTGGCTTTCTAAGGAAAGATTGCTATCAAATAGCACACCTAGGTTCCTAACTGATGACGAAGAATTGACAGAGCAGCCATCAAGTCTTAGACAGCGTTCTAGGTTATTACATGCAGAGCTTTTAGGTCCTATAATTAACACCTCTGTTTTTTTTTTTTTTTTTTTGGTCATCCGGTTTTTTATATCAACTATGCATTCGGTTAGTTTTGCAAAATGGTATGTTTCGCCGGGCTGCAAAGAAATATAGAGCTGAGTATCATCAGCATAACATTGAAAGCTAACACCGTGTTTCCTGATGATATCTCCCAAGGGAAATATGTAAAGCGTGAAGAGTAACGGCCCTAGTACTGAGCCTTGCGGTACTCCATACTGCACTTGTGAACGATATAATACCTCTTCATTCACTGCTACAAATTGATGGCGGTCATATAAGTACGATTTAAACCATACTAATGCACTTCCATTAATTCCAACAAAGTTTTCTAGTCTATTCAAAAGAATGTTGTGGTCAATAGTGTCAAATGCAGTGCTAAGATCCAATAGCACTAATAGAGAGATACAACCACGATCAGATGATAAGAGCAGGTCATTTGTAACTCTAATGAGAGCAGTTTCAGTACTATGATACGGTCTAAATCCTGACTGGAAATCCTCACAGATGCCAGGTAGATTTGTGATCGGTCTGTAATTAACTAGTTCTTTGGGGTCAAGTTGTGTTTTTTTGATGAGAGGCTTAATAACAGCCAGTTTGAAGGTTTTGGGGACATATCCTAATGACAATGACGAATTAATAATAGTCAGAAGAGGATCCATGACTGCTGGAAGCACCTCTTTTAGGAGCTTAGATGGAATAGGGTCTAACATACATGTTGTTGGTTTAGATGATTTAACAAGTTTATAGAATTTTTTCCTCTCCTATAGTAGAGAATGAGTGGAACTGTTCCTCAGGCGATCTATATTGCACTGTCTGATGCGATACTGTAGCTGACATCTGCATGGTTACAATTTTATCTCTAATACAACACCTATCGTGGCATTCCTATATAAGCTCTATTCAGTATTATTCAGCAGATTTTTTTTCTACTTGCTTAGGAGCAAATTACCCTTCTCCATCCCCAGCTCCTCCTCCACTGTCAGGACTTGGTTTTCTGATATTTCTTGTTGAATCAGATTCCGTTATCTTGAATAATGTTACACTTAAATATTATTAAGTACATTGATGATATCTGCCTTGTTCTGTTCTGTTTACCCTAGGGGGTTATTATTGCTGCTCTCCCTGCTCATTCATGACAGACTGCATGGATGGGCAGGAAGTTTTTGCCCAGAACAGAACCATACCACCAAACCAAACTTATTGCTATATCTATCATTTTGACGATAATGGTCCTGACAGAAATGATTGCACTAAAACCCACTGCAGTATTTAGATATTTACAAAGAAAACCCAAACTTTTACCCATGGTTATAGAATCACACAGATATTAATGTAATTCTCAAGCATCCAGTGATTGTGAGTGAACACATAATGTACAGACCACTGCCAGGGACTGAAATAAATCCAGTGATGGTGGTGATGGAGGTAGCAGCTGCTGAAGGTGCTGGCATGTCAGAGGTCACAGGGTCAATCCCAAGCAGAGGTGACCCACAATTCATCACAATCCTGAGGGATGTAAAGCTGCCCTGTGTCATTTCTGTGAACTGCAAACAGTTCCACCCCACATTCACATCAGTGGTATCAATGGTGCCGTGTATCTGCCACACTCATCAGCTCAACAGTGGGTAAAGACATTAAAGGGATGTTTTGATCAATCTGATCAGGCACGTCTGTTGCATCACAGTATGAGAAACTCCTCTGAAAATGACTGAATCAAACCCTGAAGATGTGACTGAAATACTAATGACCTTTATATTATTGTCACACTGCTAACAACCAGAAACCATTTCATTTCATTTTCTACAGAGTGCGTTCTAATGAGCAAATTCATAACAATACCAGTGAAAAACCACAATATTAAATGTTCGATACAATTTTCATTTCAGTTAAAAATGAAGGTTATCTGGTTGACATGGCCTGCATTGTGACATGCTAAACTCTATCTACAACTGTTTTAAACCCCATTTTGGCATTATGCTGATTATTTTGACGTTTATGCAAGCAGATTTTACGAGCTCAATCATTAACTGTCACACCGTAGGACCATCACAAATGAACTAGTGACAGGACATTATACTGTGTTCCCAAGTACTTTAACTTCAAGTATTTCTCAATTAAGCTGCAAGTTATTAAAGTAATTATTCATGTATGCAAAACTGAATCAGTAACAACACTGCAGAAAGAGTCATTTTAGTACCACTTCTGATGTCTCCTAGTAGCTTACAGATGAATGTTGTGAAAACTATGCATTCCTTCCCAAACTGTAAAGCAAGAGTCAAGCCAAGTGCTTTATACAATACAATAGTGTCAAACAGGAAAATAGAGTTTCAGTGATGCATACAAAATTCAGTGCTGCTGTAAAACGAAGACAATATTATACAGTCGTTTTTTCAGTTAATGTCAGTTCAACGGACTAGCCTTATAAGTTAGTTGGCCAAACTAGTTCTCAAGACACAGTTAAGTTTATGGCCCCCTGATGAAATGTGTAACTGGAATGCAATTTAAGTCACTTTGGCTAAAAGTTTCTGTCACGTGTGTAAAGGTAAGAGTTAAGTTTCCTTCAACTCTAGAAGTCAGCCAAACCCCAACCTGCAAAGTTTGAATAAAATGTGATGGTTGGTGCGCTGATGTAGCATATAACAGATGTACAGCTAATGTCCTCAGCGGGGTTTTCATCCAACTTATATTCATGGGTTTGACACATTCCACTGGTGAAAAGCTTCAGAGCATGAAAACACAAAATCCAGTTGCTAAGCAACCATCCGGGCCAGCACAGTGAACGATACTCATTGAGATTTCAACCGGGACTCTTACAGCAGCACAACATAAAGCTAATAATCACATGCACAAGATCAGGGGCCTTCAGCCGCCAGTGAAGCTCCTGCCATCACTGTCTGACTTTCAGTAAATACAGCATCTGTCAGCACAGTTACACTTCACTCACATAAATGTGATTACTTGCAGATATCCATATACAGAGTTACACAAGTGACATGGTTACCTGGTCAGTACTTTAGTCTGAAATCTGTATCTATCCATTGATTTAGTAATTTCATCAGCACACGAAACTGCCTAGTCTCTCATTAAGCCCTGACTGCAGCGAGAATGGATCATCTTTGAGGGAAATCCATGTCAAGGACATCTGCTTATGCAGAACCACTGTTTCCCTTGCTTGACTAAGTAAACTGAGACTGTTCATCAGGAGGAATGTAAAGTGGATAGTGTGTTCCTGTCCTCTGATTGGTTAGTCCAGAGTTCCAGTGCTGATCTAGTGACAGCTGTTCACTGCACAGCAACCACACAGATTCACTATTAAACTCAGTTTGCATCACACCACTGGATCTAATAGTTTCTGTCATTTATGACAATCCAAGTTTTCACTGATCTGCATGAATCAGAAGGAGTGAATAGAAGTTGTTTACACACAAGTAATCTAATCTAATCTCGTCGCGATTCTGGCGTGTTCTAGTCACAACACACAAAGATGTGCTTCAAAGTCTTTCATAAGAAAACCAAAACACAGGCGATAACAGGAGAATCCAAACTACTGTAGCATGAACACACTCTACATAAAAACAACACAGGACAAAGAACTAACTTATACTGAGGGCTTATATACACAGAAAACTAAGGAGCTAATTAACAAGACACACCTGAACCGAGGACTCTAATTAATCAGAAACCATAGACAAAGGTCACCGTGATTTTGCCAAGTAAGACATGTTCCTGGATCAACATCTTTTGTTGATCCTGGATCAGCATTACTATCCAAAAATATAGACTTTAGTCAGTCCCTACCCCAAAACCTAACCCTACCCATAATTTATTCCTAAAATCAGAAGGAAATGATAGTTGATTAACAAGGGTGTAGAAGCACCTAACCCTGATCATAAGCCTAAAACAGATGTTTCCTGAAAAGTTATATCTCTATTCTGATTGTTTGATTGGAATGTTGATCCAGGAACATGTTGTACTTGGTGAAATCACACTCACCATAGAGTAATCAGGCAGGGAATGAAGGAGAGTAGAACCGACTAATTACCAAACTAGAAAACTGATCACAAGACCAAAACAGAAAAAAAAGAGAAAAGAAAACAGACCAAAAACAGATTTAAACAAGAAGAAACAAACTCAGATTGTGACAAATCTCTTGAAGTGTTTTTTTTTTAAATCCCAAAATAAATTTTAAGGTTGAAAGTTATTTCCAAATGGCAGTTTCGCCAGTCCATATTTTCTCCACAAGTGGTCAGTTTGTTATTGCTATGGGATTGAAGCAAAAAACAAACAAACAAGCAAACAAACATAATGTCCATTTATGGAGCAGTTATATCAGTGTGTGGACTTTCCGTTTGTTCTTTGCTTCAGTTGGACTCTTTTGTCCTGCACCTGAGCCCTGTTTGAGTTTATGGGATGTACACACCTTTTTTATTTTAGACTTTGCAATGAGATTGGGGGAAAAAAGGCACCCAGGCTTGGATCTGATTTTTGTCACCTCAGATTAAATTTGACCCCCTCCAAACCCCCCAAATGTGTTGATTTGAACCATTTGATGTGACCATTGTGTAGAGTGTTTTCATGCTAGTTTGTATTTAGAACATTCACTGCTAAATTCAAACATGTTGTGTGGCGCTATTCAGTGTTTTCAACCACATAAAATAAATTTTAGGTTTCAGACATTTAAATTAATTACCAGCAAAAAAGACATTTGTTAATGGGTGAATTTTCTGGAAGTAAGATAAGGTGAGGATGTGATGGTCAATTCTACTTGTTGCAAAAATTATGTCACACTTTATTTTAAGGTCCAATTCTTGCTATTAGCAAACCATTAACTATGACTTTTGCCTCAGTGAACCCTTATTTTTCTGCTTGTAAGGTAGTTGCTAAGTTTAGGTATTGGGTAGGATTAGGGATATAGAATAAGGTCATGTAGAATATGTGCTTTATAAGTACTAATAAACAGCCAATATGTTAATAAGAGGCATGCTAATAGGCAACAAGTCAATCATGAGAATCGGTTCATATACTACAGTGTCACCAAAATATAATAATTGCTGTCAACTGATATGCAATGCATATCAAAGTGAGTAAATCAAGTCATTTTCCCACAGTATTTTGTATGTGTTTTGACCTGTTCACACTGAGATATTTTGTATTTTTATTTTAAATACATTCTCATGTATTTGTGCTCATATCTGGCCCCACATAATAGTGTAGTATGTGAGCTTGACCTTCAGTCAAAGGTCATTTGTTATGCTATTGCGGTGGCATTTACAACCTGTCCATCTGTAACAACTGGCCAGAATTCAAGTGGACGTAGAACCATCTGAGGCCCAAAGCATTGTTGAATAGAGGAAGCACTGAGAGCCCCTAACACTGTCACATGATGGCTACATTAGTTTAGACAAGCTGTTCAGCAAAAGTGTTCAATAAACCGGCCTTATGCCTTTCCAGGAAGCCTCAAAGGAGCAGACACACAGAAAGTACCTTTTGTACCTGCTAGCAGTGTGATTAGAGGCATTTGTTCAGATGTCAGATGTAAAAATACTTCAGTTATGTCATCGATGGCTGGAGTCTGTGACTAATACACAAATACAGGAGCTCTTTAGCTCCTATTATATGAATAATCCTCTCAAGTTATGAGTTTGCCCTTTCATGCAGTAGCACAATTAAAGTAGAAATTATAATGTGCCATATTTACCCATACAGAATAAAATAATTGAACTTATGCACACACCACAGGGATATTCTGATGGTTGATTGCATTAATTGCATTAATAAATATTATAATTCCTCGCGTTTCTTATACATAGGAGGTCATTTATAAGTTATTATTGTCTGGATGTTGGCAATCACGAAAGATAATTAAGACCTACAATCTTCAACAAATAACTCTAAGTCTGTTACTCACACAAAGCTGTCATACAGTATGAACTACTGATATGGTCTTTGTCATTTTTGTTATTTGGAAGTTGACAGCTCCGCCTGTGTGAAAAAGAAGAACACTTTTAAAAGCAGTACTTATAATGGAAATAATATAGTGTAAACAATATAGTATTTTCAAACACTTAAATGCATGTTAATTGAAATTACATACAGTATTATAATAATATATTATTCTATTATTCTATAACCAAATGAAATGACATCTTCATTAGTAATTTCATAATTTATTGTCTTTGAATGCTACTGTGGAATGTACTGATTTTATGGTAAACAAAAAATGTACTTTAACTTGGAAGTCATGAGCTTTAATATATATTTGTAATTACACATTTGTAATGATGAAATGGCAATTTACTACATTTAAAAAATTTGAACTTTAAATGTAATATCAAATAACACACTACAGTTAAAATGATAATAAAGTACTTAATGTGCTTTAGGATGTGAGTCAACACATCAAAATAAAGCATGAATTCCAACATAATGCCTTGAAATGTAATTTAAAGTAAAACTGTTAGTTTGACATTATTACTGTCACGGTTGCCTTCTGTGGCAAAACGAAGAACACGGAGAGGTGTCTTTAATCCACAATCCAAAAGGGGTAACACAAGGCAGGAAACGCAAGGCAGGCAGAGACACACAAGAAACACAACATCGACGTTAATACCGGACTCTACATACCGGAAAACACAGGGCTTAAATACTCATATTAAACAAGTTAATTTATAAACACAGGTGGATACTAATGAACTGATGAGGACAGGAACAGGAACATAACCAAATATGGGCATAAGAAAACACATGGGGAGCAAAACACACACAAAACACAGAACAGAGTCTGACAATTACAAACTGCACTTTTAAAAAGTGTGTTAAGAAACAGTCATGAAAGTCTCTCTCTTTAAGTCACTTAAGTTGTCTTGTTTTAATTTCATTAACCTCTTAAGCACAGGGCTATTTTGGGGATTTCCGCCTGGCATTTTTCCTACCCAAATTCAAAAGCTTCCCATACCCACATGCAGAGGTGTACATACAAAAGTGTACTGTACTTTTCTGTCAATAAACAGTTTACCCTATTGTTAGCGGAGCTTCCACGCTTCAAAATAAAGAGTCAAATATATAAAAGTAACTAACACGCGTATAGCCTCACCAGATGCGCGTCCTGTCCTCTCCACGGCGACGGTGGTCATCCATAACTTGTAGTATGATTATTATACATTTGATAATCACCGCGACGCGTCACCTCGGAGTTATTCCGCGTGTGATCTGTGTTTACAAACCGAGAACACAATACCCCATCGACCAGCGCTTCCCCGGTTGAGGAGGAAGTGGTCATCACTGTCCACTCCATCCCCCCGCTGTTGACGCAGAGGTGTCAAATTCAGCAGCTCTGAGTGGAGCACACAGCTCAGACTGACAGCTGAAGGGACAAATAGTGCGTCACAAAAGAGATCCGATCGATATATCAGAAGAAAGACGCTTAGGCGCATCTTCTGATATGGAGAGCGCTTTTGGCTCAAGAACTGCGTCTTTCTGTAAATGCGCGTCTGGACAAAACGCTTTATATCTCACCAATGGAAGCACGCAGAAACGTAAAAATGGTCTTGTTTGAAAGAAGAGATTCTAATCTAAAAGATTATATCGAGTATATAGGTATGTGTGGCTGTTTGCGGCTGACTGAAGCGGTGCTCAAATGGATAAATAATAATTTGCAATGAGGTGAGAAATTTTACATCGCGATTCTGTTGAAGATCATTCGATCTGTGATTGTCACACAATAAAATGATCTACATTGTCAGATTCCCGAGAATGAGAGCTTTCTTGTGATATATGACTTGACCGTTTTGTGAAAAATATTTTAAATACACATTTCTTATGAAAAATTATTCCTAATCGTTAGACGGAAATTTGTGTGGGGGGGAAATATATTTCTTAGCTTAATTTTACTACTTTATGAATCATAAAACCCCAATTAATGGTATTCTTTGTAAAGAAAACACTCTAAACTTTCAAATAAACCCATATATGGGCTAATACCATATAAGGAAGGCTTTGCAAATGAAACACGAACATTTTGCATGCTATTTTTGTACCCGGTACCGGGTCCGCAGAGTTTATATTATCTGCAAGCACAGTTTTTTAAAAAATATATACATTAAAGATGTGAAGTACACTGCAAGTGTTCATTCACTACTGCTTTTTCCCAAGACTTCATCTTCAATGTCATGGAAGAAAGCGGATCATATAGTTTTGGACAACATGAGGATGAGAATTATTCCTTACACATAATGAACTCACAAGTGGTCTGAGGCTCTCATTAATCATACTACTGTACATAGATGATGCTTTTGAGAAATGTACAGTATTTTTGTGCTACTAACATAGAGTACTTGAGCTTTGAGATAGCTGTTGTCTCCAGAACGGGTTAAGATGGCAGTATGAAGTAACACTGCATCTTACACTGTCTTTGTGAGCGAAATGAAGCCATCCATCTTGCAGCCATGTCTCTGGTGTCCTTGAAAGTGGGATGGTGTTCCTCCAGTCTGAATTACTCTGGTCAGAGGTCAAGTGCTACCAAAGTAATGCTGTTGATTGTTTGAGATATTTTTGTGTTTACAACCCTGACTGATGCAATCTATCACAGCAACAAAACTGTCTTCACAGCACAGGAGTGTGAATTTTAATGACTTTCTCAAATCAGAGATGGATAGAAACTCATACAGATGTTGATGTTTTTGTCAACAGCACATATATTGTTAGTATTATTAGTGAGGATAAAATAATAATTTGTGTTAATGAATATGTGCCATATGTTCATATCTTGAGGTATGTTTGGTAAACCAACAGTGTAATTACTTCCATAATCTCTATCTACAAGACTCCACGGTAATGCTTGTCAAAGATGACTGCAAAAGTAAAAATCAGAGAGCTTTTTTAGATGAAACACAGAGGCAGAATGAATGTGTTTAAGAGTGAATTATAATTGTAGGAAACATGATTTTTGTGCACAGTCAACACAAAACAACAGATGTCTGTTAACTGCAGAGAGTGCTTAAACGTGCTGAATGTGTGCGTAACATGCATGTGTGATACAGGGGTCAGTTAAAGGTAACAATCTTAAGGACCCTCTCCAAACACACTGGTGCTGCATGTCATCACATAATGTGCTCTGGAGATGCGGTCAAGTTCGCTGTGTGTAAAAGGTTAATGGCTGCTGGTCATGACCCCGTGTAGCCGCTCTTCAATGCTTGCATGCTGGGACTTGTTTGAGTTTTGAACCAATAAACTAAAGTGTATTAATAAAATATGCATAATAATCATGCAAACACAAAAATGCTTAGAAATACAACTATGTTCTATGCATTTTTGTGCTTTTGTGATTATTATTAATATTTTCTAGAGTCAGATGTGAGTGGTCTCTCCTGTGTTAACACGAATAGCATTATTGTGTGTGGTGTAGCTGTCTGTTAGGATGCTATCCTTAGAAAGCAGCTGTATATGTAGGCAGTAGACAGTGAGGCAGCTGACTTGATTTTTCAATTTGAGTTATTATCTGAGCTTTTTTTTTATTATTGAAATTATACCAATCATCACTGACACTGCTCCCTTAAAATTGGCACCCATATCTGCTAATTGTATAGGGGTTAGTGGATCTAGACTAGCTGTCATACGGTCTGTATCTCAGTAACTACAGGTATAAGGCTCCCTTTCAAGGGAACTTTGAACTGCGGCCTCTAGGGGTCGCTATGGGGAACACCTCGTCGTGACCCGTGTCTGAAGCATACATTGAAAAAACACCAACGAGTTGGCCGGCGACAGCCCCTGACGTCACTACCGGCGCAACTATGAATAAATAGGTGCCAGGAGAACACGTCATTCTCTTCTTCGTCTTCACTGACTGTTTTGTTTGAAGCGTGCATCTGAACGTACTGGTAAGAGCGATCTTTCTCTGTTTATCATGGCGACCACTAGCAAGGCATTTAGACAGTGTGTGCATCCGTGTCAGCCTTATTTGACACCCGATGACACACATGAGCGAAATGACGAGACGAGAGTGAACCTCAGGAGGAGGATGTTATATCTTTAACAATTTCTGATACTGAGGTTAGTGCTCTGCTGGGTTCTACCCACTTCAAGCATCGCTTCCCTCAACATGAGGGGCTATTTGGGTGGTTCTCGTGGTAGTTTAGCAGCACTTCCCCAGTGCGCTACTCTCTTTCTAATTTGGAGATCTCCTCTCACGTGAGATTGAGGTTTCCCCAGAGCGCTCCAGCATTATTACCACAAATCAAGTTGATGACTCTCAAACATATTGTTTTGGGATGCACCATTCCATCTATGAGCTGCTCTATCCATGTTATGGTAAGTGTGCACGTGAAATCTTTGCGCACTTTCTGATATCCACACTGTGGTAAGTTCGCACGCTAGTGCTCTGTGTTCTTTCTAAAATCCTATATGGTGAGGGCTTCGCGCGGTTGCTTTCTTGAGTTGGTAAAAGCCCCGTTAATCTTGGGCACCACTCCACCTATGTATCCTCAGATACCTATCTAAACAGGGTGTTGCTACTAGGGATCTGTTGAGACAGCTCCTTCAGCAAGCTTATGCAAGAACAAGCGGTAGCCCCTGTGTGACAATTAAGACTTAGTATAAAATGCTAGGCTCTTTGCCGTATCCCTTTAAAGGAATCTTTCTTGATTCCAAGCCTTCAGCTCTAGGGCCGAGGCCCTTACAAGTAAGTTGGGTATGTAGCCTAGGCCTTTGGCCATAAGGAGTAATGTCATGGACAGCCGTGTAGCATCCCAGGGGCAACTCCCATGGAAATGGTAGAGTTGGTACTTAGTGTTCGCCATGATTCTGGCCTGCACTCCCCTCAGCATGGCAGCGTGGGTATACTGTTTCCCCATAGCAACCCCTAGAGGTTCCCTTGAAAGGGAACGTCTTAGGTTATGAATGTAACCATGGTTCCCTGAGTAGGGAACGAGACACTGCGTCCTCTAGCTCCCTGCCATGCTTCAGACGCAAGCTTCAGACAAAGAAGAGAATGACGTGTTCTCCTGGTGCCTATTTATTCATAGTCGCACCGGTAGTGACGTCAGGGGCTGTCGCCGGCCAACTCGTTGGTGTTTTTTCAATGTATGCTTCAGACCCAGGTCACGATGAGGTGTTCCCCATAGCGACCCCTAGAGGATGCAGTGTCTTGTTCCCTACTCAGGGAACCATGGTTACATTCGTAACCTGAGACGTTTTTAGTCACATGTCCAGTCTAATCTCTGTGGGTAACAGGTGAAAACAATAAAACAACACTGTCCTACACTGAGAAAATAGTCACTATATATAGAAAATATATTTTAATTGAAAGGATTAACTGTATTCTCCAGAGTTTGTTATACTCACCAAGGCTACATTTATTTGATCAAAAATACAGTAAAACACAGTAATATTAATTAATTTAAATGTAATTTATTTCTGTGATGCAATATATTTGCTGAAAATCTGAATTTTCAGCATCATTACTCCAGTCTTCAGTGTCACATGATCTTCAGAAATCATTCTAATATGATGATTTGCTGCTCAAGAAACATTTCTGATTATTATCATTGTTGAAAACAGTTGTGCTGCCCAATATGTTTGTGGAATCTGTGATACATTTTGTTTTTCATGATTCACAGACAGTTCAAAAGAACAGCATTTATTTGAAATAATTTTTTATGACATTATAAATTTATTATTTACTGTCTTTAATGTTCTTGCTGAATAAAAATATTCATTTCTTTAAAACAAAAAGTAGTTACCTTTTACATTTGTGCTTTTTCATGAATTGTTTTGGTGTCTAAAGTCAGCTGAAAAGCCTGTAATTATTTTTGTTGATTATAGTGTGGTTTAACAGTGGCTTCCATTGTGACTTCTAACCCCACAGAGGTATAGTGTGACAACATGCACCATTTTTGGTACAGTCATAAAAGGTCAATGCATGTGCTATAAACATTTTGTAGTATTTGCTAACTCCTTCAGCATTTTCTTAGTGGTCTGATGCACCGATAAATCTGAAAATAAGCTTCGGTTATAAAATAAGCAGCTTTTTTGGGCTTCGGTCAGGTTTGTACTAGAGCACATCTGGCTTGTCAGTGACCTTGGATTGAGCGTTTCTTTTGTTCAGCGCACATCTCTGTAGCCTTCACATGTGGGTGTGTAGAACAGGAAGATGTGAAGCTGAGCTTCCTAATTTAGCACAGCGCTGTATGATTCAGCTGAGATGCATGCAAAGTGTCGAAGAGCAGCTGAAATCATGCTCGCAATAAATAAAATACACCTCGCTCTCCAATAATAGCATGTGACATGAGGAATATGTGTCATTATTGGAGCCAGAGGCCATGGAACAAAGATAATTTGGATTAGTGGCTTTATAATAATTTTCGTATTGTGCTGTCAGAGAGCTAAATGATTTAATGCTAATGCCGGTCCATTAATAATCGGCATTTAACATAACATAATTAGCTGACTGATGTGTGCTGGCACAGCAGCACCTGGCGGCGGGTGAGGAGGTGAAACAGGTGATGACTCACAGCAAGAGGAGGTGTGTGGGATTGTGGGATGGAGATGACGGGGGTGGGTGAATGGACCCTTGGGCTTGATGACATCACTGGACTGGCATACAGTGTGTGCATGAGAGTGTGTGTGTGTATGTGTGAGCATGTCGTCCTAAACTAATACAGTTTCATTCTTTTGTACAAGCTGCTCTTTTTCATACAGTAAAATATGTGGATGGTGATTTTCACTACAGAATCCCTCCATCCATCCAGAGTCATGTGGGTGAGTAAATGTTGACTTCTCAATGTTGGGAGCCTTGGATTAGTGGAAAACACATGAACTGTGGTGCTGAAACTATAGACATGGGTTTGAGTCTGTGCTGTGATTGGTGATTGGGATTGGTGCACTGCAGCCCTGTGGTGCAGCATTGAAATGCTAGGGCCGTCCCGATTCACAGGCACAGGCTCCATCTGTCCTGCAGCAGAACTCACAAACACTCACACAGATCCTGTGTGTGGTGAGGGATCATGAGGACATGATCAATTGGTTATGATGCTCTAACACGTACATGTTTGTTGCTGGACCTTGACCCAATGAAGTCTCTCTGAATTATGCACTACAGGATTCCCTCAAAAAAAAAAAAGTGAATGACATGATTGCTAATGAATTTATCATACTTTTTTTGTAATTTGTATCATGCAATATATATTAAAGATTTTAAAGATTTTTATAAAGAATTTCTAATGCTTTTGAAAGAAATCCTTTTGACTGCACGTATTTGATCAAAATACAGTAAATGCAGTACTATTGTAAAATATGAAACAATACAATATTATACAATATAAAATAAACTGTTTTCTACTGTAATATATGCTGAAAAGCTGAATTTTCAGCATCATTACTACAGTCTTTAGTGTTACATGATCCTTCAGAAATCTTGGTTACTGTTGTAACCTTTGTTCCCTGATAAAGGGAACAGAGACATTATGTCAAATGACTTTATGCGTCTTAATTGGGAGCCCCAATCTCTTCTGACTAGTACAAACACAGCCAATGAGAATTGGTGAGTGGAATTTGCATGCTGAGCCACTCCCCTAGACATGTGGGTATATAAGATGCTGCACTCATTCAGGTTTGTGCTGAAGCGCCGAGATGGTGTCCTGGCCATTCAACAGGTAGTTCAAGGTAGTGGCAGGAGGGACATGATGTTTCTGTTCCCTCCATCAGAGAACGAGGGTTACAACAGTGACCAAGACATTCCCTTTCTGTCAGTCACTGATATTAGCACCACAACCACTAAACTATCTTACAAGGATTGGTGATGCAGAAGCCCCTAATGCCTGAGATGCATGAACACCAAGCCCCTGTACTCGCACAATAGATCATGCAAGCATGAGTGAGCTTGAATGGGACAGTTGTGGAGTTGAGGATACAGATGCCCACTTCCCTTAGTGAAGCGAGGGCACCATCCATGATGTTGATGAAGATGTGGGGAGACAGGAACAGCCCGAAGGAGAGGACCTTAAACTGATACGCCCGACCCTCGAAAGCAAACCGAAGAAATGGTCTGTGTCGAGGCAAAATCGAGACATGGAAGTATGCATCCTTAAGGTCAATCGTTGCAAACCAATCTTGGTGGTTTTAAAGAATTTTATGGAAGTAAGGGTTGTAAAAGCCCTGTTTCATCTCAGCTGGAGGGACAGGGACTATTACGTCTAATGCCAACAGGATTGCAATCACCACACACAGGACAGGGGCATCTCTGTCTGCCACCAAGGTGAAATGAATGGCTCTGAACCTGTAGGGATGCCTGGCAAACTGATAGTCAAGTGTGATTGTATGTGTCAGCAAGATGCGGTACATGACGCTAGCTAGGCTCCCAGGCTCTGTGTGATTGGCACTAAAGGGACAACCACTGTATACACAGAGGGGGAGGGAGGAGGGCCCCACTTAGGCCCAAATCTGCAGGCAGTGCACCCTGAAGTAGAGGCAGTGAGTGCAGAGTGATACTTACCTGGCTCTATTAATCTACGCACACACACAGAGGGCAGCCATATTGCTGCAGCACCCAGGGAGAAGTTTGGGGTTCAGTGCCTTGCTCAAGGGTCTCACCTTAGTCATGGAGGGTGGAAGAGAGCTAGAACCCACAACCTTCAGATTACGACTCTCTAACCATTAGGCCACGACTGCCCAAACTGAAATATATTTTAGGGGCAAATTTGTATCCACAAGTGACCTAAATATCTGACAAAAACCTCCTTTTGGGGACGTGTATATACCCACTGTGTCTGTCGTTTGCTCCTCCCACCACAGTATATTTATTGTGGTGGGAGGAGCAAACGACAGACACAGTGGGTGTGGCGTCAGGCCTCGGAGAGGCTTTTATTAACAGAAAATAAAACAAAGTGTCCAGAAAAGGGAAATAAAGTGTCCAAAATAAACAGGGGATCTGGTGTCCTCTTGTGCTGCGGGGTTAGTGATGGTGGGGCAGTGTTCGAGAGGGAAGGGTCCAGGTAAGGGGCAGAGTCCCTCCCCTCTTGGTCCGGGGCGCGAGGGGCTTCTTCTGAGCGGCTTCATCCTCCTTGGCCCACGCTTTCAGGTGATAAACGGCCCAGCATCCTGGCCCGTCAGCCGTATAAGGGATAGGGTGACAATGATAATTAGGGGGCAGGCAGCCGACTTGTATTATCATTATATACTATATAAATTATTTACTTGTATTATCTATACTTTTTGTTTTTTTTTTTTTTTTTTGTTTTTATTTTGTTTTGGGTTAGTTTTTATAACTAGCTGTATATAAAACCAATAGAAGTCTGTGGAATGTCCCCATTTAGAGACAGAATGTGCACTGTCACTAGAGAGAGAGAGAGAGAGAGAGAGAGACAGTGAGGGAGGGGCTCAGAGCAGCAAGATCCATTTCTGTTTCATCATTTATTTATTTTTTTTATTAATTAGTGTTTTTTTAATTTTATTTTTTTTATTAAGGTGTCTTACTGCAGATGGATCTGTTCATCTGTCCGACTGTCCATCTGACTGTCCATCAGTCCATACTACATGGATAAAAAGCATTGGGACATGCCTCTTAATTATTCAATTCAGGTGTTTCAGTCAGACCCATTGCTACAGGTTAGGGTGAACACTTGGTTATTGCTCTGTTGCTGGACAGTAGACGTGATTTTTCAGGACAATGCAGAATACGCCTGAGAGATAAATTTACTATTTAAATACTGATTGGATGATAACATGCTTTAAATCATCAAAAAGCTTTGGTACTGATAACCGGTTCTGTGAATGGCACTCAACTTACTGCATGGGACCTATTCAGTCTGTTAAAGATAAGAACAGAGTAACAGACTAGTAGGTAAAAAAGCACAATTTATACAAAAATAAATTTCCTTAAGTAACAACTTATTCATGTTCCTTTATTAGACTATGCACACATTAAATGTGTTTTACCAGATTCAGCACATCTTGAAATTTTATTTTTTGAATCTGGTAGCTTTGAATAGGCGGTTCTTATCCTTTATGTCTCTAGAAGAAGTGCTGACTGGTGTAGCTGTATTTATTGACTTTTGATGAGGTGCACACTAGTTCCTTTGCTTCGTCCAGTTGTTATCAGCAGAAAAAAACATCTCTACGAAAGTGTTGGTTGGTTATTTTCCCACTAGGCTGTGCAAATGGATTTTTAACATTTTTATTATTATATTTCTTATTGTGATATTATTATTTGAGAGAAGAAGAAAAAAAAAAAAAAAAAAAAGATTATATATATATATATATATATATATATATATATATATATATATATATATATATATATATATATATATATATATATATTTTTTTTTTTTTTTTTACTGATTGCAGGATGTGGGACAAAGCTCAGGTATATAAAATCAAGCACCTAGTGATGCAGACTTCATTTACGAACATTTGTGGGGAAGAAAGGTGTACTGTGATGAGGATGTCACCTTTTCAATAAGTCAGTTTGTTAACTCTGCTCTGCTGATTCCATAGCTGAAAATTTCCAGAATTCCACTGGCATTAATTATTAGCACAAAAACTGTGCAGTGCTTCATGGAATGGTTTTCTATGGCCAAGCATCTCAAGCCTCACAATCACCAAATACAATGCCAAGGGTGGGATGGAGTGATATAAAACACATCAACACTGGACTCTGGAGCTGTGGAAACCTGTTCTGAGGAGTGACCAGTTACTGTTTTCAGATGGGTGAGTCTGGGATTGTTGGATACCAGCAGAATGTTACCTGCCTGACTGTATTGTGACTGTTTGGTGAAGTTTAGAGGAGGAATGGTAATGGTATGGGACTGTTTTTCAGGGGTGGTGAGCCCCTTGAAATCATAATGCTTTAGCATACCAAGACATGAAAGTCCCTTTTCTGTACCAGCATGACTGTGCACAAATCAAGCTCAATAAAGACATGGCTGGATGAGTTTGGTGTGGAAGAACTTGACTGGCCCTATCTATCTATCTATCTATCTATCTATCTATCTATCTATCTATCTATCTATCTATCTATCTATCTATCTATCACTGTTTCTTGTTCCCATTGCTTCATGTCTCTCTCTCTCTCTCTCTCTCTCTCTCTCTCTCTCTCTGTGTTCTGCAGGGTTCACCCCCTCCCTCCACCACTCTCTCTCTCGCTCTCGGTGTGTTGTGTAGTATGGTTGAGGCTGTGTGTGCATGTCTCTCGGTCCAGATGCTGAAGGGTGATTTCTCTTCTCTGTGACTCACAGTGTTGTGGATTTGACATGATCGTCTTGTTTGGTAAGTAAAACTCACCTATGGTTCTAGTGCCACATAATTTTATGGTTAATGAATGTTTGCGGTGGCGATCTTCAATGCTGGAATGTGGAACAGCTGTGCTGAAATGCATGTGTGTGTCTCTGTCCTTCATATGCAGAAGGTTGGCATGCTGGCAGGTGGAGACGCATTAGGTTTCATCCTGTGTGTCAAACAAGCCTGCGGAGCTCCTGACCAGTGTCACGGCTGTTTTTTCTCCTCTGGAAGCTCCAGTTACAGTCGAATGGGATTATGTCAAAGCTCTCCTGCATGGGTGCCCTCAGATACGCCTGAGTACAGACAGATTTTGCTGCCGAGTGGCGACAGGGACGGTTCCTGACACAGTATCACCCTCTTGAGTTAGACTGCTTCACAGTAAGTCAGGTTGTTTACAGTAGCTTTTTGATGTGGGCAGGGAAAGACCGTCTTTAAGGACCCTATGGCGGTGACCTCCAGAGTAGTAGCTTCACTGCGACAAACAAGTTTTTTTGGAAGAGGTGGATGCGCTAGGTAAGAACATGAGGGGGATCAGTGACACTGGCAGCTGAAATGTACCATTACAGCAAACTTATGTTATGAAGATAACATGCATGTTGAAAAAAAATTACTTGAAAACATTATATTGAGTTTTTATACAGCTATATAATATTTGTACATAAACATAGAAATACAAATCAGGTTAAGCTGATTTTATAAGTTGTAGACAGCTGCCTGCTCAGCATTTTAGTCGTGCAGTAGGTGTCATATGCACAAGCGCTTCAGCCGTAAATGTGTGTCTGCTGTAATTACTGCAGAAATTGACTTCTACTGCTGTGGCTCGTCCTTCATCATGCCCGGCAGCGGGAGGCTCGCTCATTACCCACGTGTGTGGGGCTGTATGATTGTATCTGTAGGGGATCAGGTTAGTACATGTTGCAGTCTGATGCGTCATACACATGTGCCGGACGCTCACAAGCCCACAGCTGGGCTGTGACAGACAGAAGTGCAGCCCGCGGTGCTGGATCATCTGTCACACGGAGTGAACGTGCCGCAGATGAGGTCAAATGGTTTGCGTGATCCTGGAGGGATCTGCTTGTCTTTGTGTTTGTGCACAGAGTACAGTATTAATCATTAGCTCAGGTACTGCAGGGTTTTGGGTGGAGGGGGTGGGGGCAGCTTTGTGATCTGCCTCCATTCAGTACAAATTAAATTAAATTAAATTAAATTTATGCATTTAGCAGACGCTTTTATCCAAAGCGACTTACAGTGCATTCAGGCTATCAATTTTTACCTATCATGTGTTCCCGGAGAATCGAACCCCCAACTTTGCGCTTGGTAACGCAATGCTCTACCACTTGAGCTACAGGAGCACTAAACCTAGCATGCTTCATTATTACAGGCCCATAATGAAAAAAAGAAATAAAATTTCCTATAGTTAGGCACATTAAAGCTCTAAAAGATTGGAAATGCATTACAACACTAAGGGTTTTATATATAGTTTGAAAGCATCACTAAAGAGAAATAACAGACCATGATGGTAAAGGTTCATTATTAGTGTTAAACTTCAGTGTTTGTGTGTGTCCTCATGAAGTAGGGGCCCTAAAAACCAGAACATCGCAGAGACTTTCACGCTAGACCCAAAATATACTTCACTTAAGCCCAATATATACTTCGACCATCTGCTTTCCACGTACAGCAGTGCATGCACAAAGTGACTGGCAATATGCACAGCTGTCTTGTACTGTACATTAGTTGAAGAAGAGTGCAGGGAAAAAGCGATACAAATTAATACATTATCAGGGGCGCCCCCAAGGGCCACGGCCACCCCTGTATAAACTCTGGCCACCCCTGTGGCCACCCCTAGGATGATTTGCAGTGGCTACTATTAATTTAAATCTATTTTAAATCTATTAATTTTAGATCTATATAATTTATATTTCATTTACTATAGTTACTATCACACGAAGAGTGACGTTTTTCTCCAGAAGTCTGCATAATTGCAAATGTGACATTGATTTCATACAACAGTTCAATAAACAAGAAGTTAATATCAAGAGTTTTATGTTTTAGACAACATATTCACTTTTTGCGCTCTATTTCTAAAAACAAAAATCATTCCAAACACAGCCACTGTTTTGCGTCTCTGAGCAACATGATAGTGTTTCGTTTCTGAATGAATCAACCGTTTAAATGATTCGGTTCAATCGCAATGACTCACTTATTAACAGTGACTCGCTGACACCTACTGGCTGTTTTAATTTCACATTTAAGGTACCATTTCATTTTTTAAACAATTTCAAACATCAGTTTTCAATGTTTTATGTTTAAAATATCAAAACATTATTTATTAATTTGTAACATTATTTATTAACTTGTAAAGTATTCCATGTCCCTCAGAGCTCCATTAAACAGTGTGTAAAAACATCTAAATGCCACTTCAGATGCAGTTTCTGTTTTCTCTGCATTGCAAAGATCAATTTTGTTGATACTGATTGCATTTGCTTGGTAACAGCCCAAATGCAAGTGTCTGACTTAAAAGATGGTGAACACTTTTAGAAAAAAAATGGCGTAAAGGTTAAAAAAATAAAAATAAAAGCCTCAGCTGTCAGCACACTTAGAAATAAGATATCAGCACAATAACACACACAGCAAAATATTGTCTAATTTTCGTTATCGATAAAATCCCAGAAATCACAGAGATATCATTTTTTTGTCAATATTGCAAACCCTTTATTTATTTATTTATTTCTTGATGTGCCACCCCAAGATTTACTGTGGCCTCATCTGGCCACCCCTATTAAAATTTTCTGGGGGCGCCACTGTACATTATATATGTTATATAAGCATATTTTTTGCCATCGTTTTTGTTTTGCTTTTTTGTTCGAACTTTGCATTAAACAGTGGATTCTCTATTTTTCTTCTTCTGTCCTTCAGAGCGAATGTCCTGTAAATGACACGCCTCAGTGTTGCCCTCTCATGTCTGGGAGAGTATAAAAAGCTGTGAATGTGTCGAACTCGCCCATCTGCTCTCTTCTGCCATTTGGGTAAACTTTGAAAGCTGTGTGCACACGACACAAAGCAGAGCACAGAAAATGAAGTCTTCCCAGGCTTTAGAAACCACCCTAACAACAGCTAGCAACTAAAGAGAGTCTATAGCAACCACATAACAACATCCTGGCACAGTGAATTCTGTGTACAATCACTTTTGTAAGGGTTATTTTCATAGATCACTTCATCACAGCACAGCAGCTGATGTTTGGCAGCTTCTCCCCTTACACACATCCCAAGATCAACCTCAGCTGCAAACCTTACATACGTGGGTTTCCTGCTGGTACGTTCAGGTCTAGTTTGACACACAAATGTCATGTGGTTGTTGGAGTCTCGTAGGCTCTGCCCCGATCTTGCGTTGTTACAGTGAACATCATATCCCAGAAGGCTGCTTATGAGCGCCCCCTCACGTGTCCTGTAGTCAAGCCCACTACCCTACAGCATGTGCGGCATTACATCAACAAAGCATGGACTCGGAGGAGGACTTAGATCATTGCATTTAGTGTAATAGCAATGAAATAGCAGACGGATTGCTTTGTTGCCAGCTTTGCTTATCTTCTGTGAGTAAAACTAAAGCAGAATTAGAGCAGGTAAACTATTCATGCACAAGTGAACATTTACTCATTTACTCTAAAGCCAGACTTTAGCCAGCAGTGATGAAAGTACAATACTGTAAAAATATTTTTCTAATATTGTCATATCAGTAGAGACACTGCTAACTAGCAGCATTGTTTAGTACTGTGAGAGTAGTAGCTGGTTTTAGTCACAGTGAGTTTTGTCTGCAGCCTTACAGCCAAACAATCTCTTCTCTCATTGAAAGTCTGATTCAATATGTATAGACCATTAATTTGAGCAAACTGTTTACATAATAAAAATAATTAAAAAAATACTTTTTAGTATGAGTTGTCACGTGAGGATAAAAAATGTTCTCAAAATCATGACTTGCTGAATGAAATAGTATGATTCATGCAGCTGTTGTATAATACTTTATTAATTGCGTCTGGACAGTTGTCTTTATTGTGAAGTCATACTGCAGTGAGAAGAAATTAAGTTATTCGAGCCATTAGAAGCTGTCTGAATCACCATATTGAAACCTTTACATTGCAAACACCATGCTTGCATTTGACAATTGTTTTTATTAATAGTGATTAACAGTGCATTCAGGGTATAACCTGTATGATCACTGGGATTCAATTCAACTGGTCTTTGACACAAGCAAAGGGTTATAAAGGCTTTAAAGGGATAGTTCACCCAAAAATGAAAATTAAGTCAACATTTCCTCACCTTTGTATTGTTCTAATGCCCTATGCCCTTCTTTCTTTTTTGGAACATGGAAAGAGTTTAAAAACAAAAACAATTTCCTGTGCATGCTTGTCCATATAATGGCAGATCAAATCAAACTTTTAAAAAAGACACAAAAGTATCACAGAGTGGTCTCATGCCGTTTCTGCCAGTATATGGTTATGTTTGGTAAGAAACAAACTGAAATTTATCTTATTATTCAGTGAATATCCTGACTTGGCCGTTGGTCTCTGTGCACGACTGTGCCTTCATGAGACTCTATTAGCGCTGCAGTTCATGCTGACTTGCCCAGGTAAAGCACAAGTCACTTTGGTGCATTTCTCAAATCAGAAATGAAATTCTCAAAACTACTTGTACAACCTCCACATCATCTAGTCATTTATACACATCATAAAACCAGTTTCTCATTCTTATGAACAAGTTGCGATTGCTTTTGTACATTCATGCAATTGATTATGCACATTTGTCTGCTGTTTCCTACATTATCAGTTGCTAATGTCATGTTGCTCAAAATGTATTATATAGTTTTCTGTGCAATAGTCATACCTCTCAAAACATCTAGTCTTTAGTTCACTGTATAAGTCATTAAATGCAAAATGGTTCATCTACAGTAGTTGTCATAAACTACCAAGCACATTTTTATTTTTTTTACCCATTATTACAGTTTTTCTCAGTTGCTTTGGTGCATTTCTCACATCACTATTTACATTTGCACAACAGTTAGTTCAACCTCCACAACATTTAGTCATTTGTGCACATCATAGTAGCAGTTTCTCATTCCTTCGAACAAATTGCAAATGCTTTTGGACATGCATCAATTGCTTTCATACAACTCTCTGCTGTTTTATAACATTATCATTTGCTTATGTCATGTCAGTCAAAGTTAACTATACTTGTGAATGCTGAATAGTCATTCCATATAAAACTAATAGTCCTCATTTCATTGCTTGAGTCATTACATACAAAAATGTTGAACTAGTTGTCAAAATCTGTCAAGCATTTTTTTTTTTTTATCTTTTTTTTTTCTGAAAATGTCTCCTAAATTGAACAGTTTCTCTCAGGTGAATCTCAACTGTGATGTAGATGAAATTATGTGTCCAGACAGAGAGGAACGTCTGGATGTGCATGAATGATTACAGTACTATGTATGTTGTATGTTCAGTTCCAATATGTAATGCAATATTGTTTACAGTTGCACAGCTCTACCCAAAGGGAGTTTATGTTTGTTGTAAATAAGGGTGTAATTTTTCTTTTGCACAATGCTGTGAATAAATTAGAATTGCAAAGATCATATGCAGTAAAAATGTGAAACATACATATTCAGTGTCCTTTACTGAGTTACCTCACTAAATACAGTAATGTGTAACTTTACTGTATTTTTCAAATGGCTGTGCAAATAGTTTATAGTGCTGTCTTGAGCATTTTCAGGTAGTGTCCCCAAGATCTGACTTTTTTTTTCATTGGAAAACATTGACAGAGTAAACTGTCATAATGAAAACATGACAAAGCCATTTGACTGTCTTGTTCATAAACCATGATGTCAGGACTTTTCATCATGATGACACTGACACCTTCATTGACATGAATACTTGCTTTTGAGGAATGACCTATCCATTTTGAGCAAGTGACACGCTTTTGCAGGTTATCAACTAGGTTTTGCAGTTGGTACTAATTGTTTTGAGAACTGCATTAACTGTTGTGCAAATGTAAATAGTGATGTGAGAAATGCACCAAAGCGACTGAGAAAAACTGTATTAGACTTTTTGTAAATTTGGCATGAATTGTGCAAGTGAATCTTGACTAATGAAGAGAATGTAGATTTTATTGTTTTTGACACTGTAAAGTTTTTATTTTATTTTATTTTTTAGGTCAAACCACTAGTAAAAGTGTAACTAGGAATTCTTTGCAGTCTCTCTCAATCAATATCCCACATACAGTAATGTGTAAATTTGTACTTTTGAAATGGATATATGGCATACATAAGCATACGGCATACTGTTCAACACAGTAACTGTCATTCAAAATGTTGCCATAGTTTACATCAAAGCATCCCTCCAGAGTACACTGTTATAATGACAACATGACTAATTCTTATCCGTACACAGTGACACAAGGACTTGTCATTCTGATGGCACTGACATGTTCATTGACACAGATATTTATTTTTGAGAGATGAACTAAGGATTTTGAGCAAGAGAGAAATTTGCAGGTAATCCATGGTGTTTTGCTATTTGTATGAGTTGTTTTGAGAAATGCACTTACTGTTTTGCAAATGTCAAGGATGATTCGAGAAATGTACCAAAGTGACCGAGAAAAACTGTTCTAAAAACATGAAATTAAGTACAATCCATATGCTTTCTTCTCTATAGGTTCACGTTCATCTGTTATAACTGTTATTCTGACTGTCAGGACAACCGGTCTGGAGATATTCAACCAAAGTCCGTTAAAGACAAGTCATCTCACTCGGCAGCCATCTTTGAAATGCCTCTCCGGCATGCAAGTGCAGCTCCTATCTCTTTGAATGGGGAAATATCAAATTCTCCAAAACTGTTCTCCAAAACTTATGGTTACGTTTCATATTTGAAATCACCAATGAAATCTGACAACAACTGTCTCATAAATGTTGTTTATTTTGCTCAAATAGCATTAAAAAAGCTTATTTTTCAGGCTAGATCAGCCAGTGCGCATGCACAGTCCTAAGCGCACGTCTCAGTCATTGCCTGTCTCTATAGCAACCAGGTCTTCAAAAGCAGCTGCAGTGACGCAACGACTTCATCAATTAGCGATTGTCACTTTTACTCAGAAGGCGGGGCTTTGTTCAATAGAGCGGCCATACTGAGCATCGCATTTCCCCTTCAAAACTATATGAGTGACACGTCTTGAGTTTTCTATAGTCTTTGATTCAACTCAGTGAAGCAAGTACATAGATACTTTTTTGCACCCATTCTGTGATACTTCTTTTAAAAAGCTTGATGATCACCACTTGCGGGATATTTTTTTAATCTCAAAATCTCACTGAAATCTCACTTGTGATTATCCACGAATTAAAACAAAAAGGATGTTTTAAAAACAAAACAACAAAAATGGAGTCTATATATTTGTGGAAGGTTTTTTTTTTTTTTTTGTTGATTCCATATATTAATATCATAATTAATAATGATGTCTGAGGATCAAACTTACCCTAGTTTCTTTTATTTTATTTTAATACAATTCACCAATAATCACACTATGAAAAATAGTAAATAGTAACTATTGCAAATAGCAATAGCAAAACAGTATTAAAACAAAATTATGGCTTTACAAAAACACATTAAAAATAAAACCATATCATATAAGAATATGATAAATAAAACTATATTTGTTAAATGTTTAATATTTTCTAACTGTATTTAACATTTTCACAAACTGAGTACAGTAATTACAGTAGCTTTTGAAATTTTATGTTTAAGTTTTTGGAAATGCATATTTTCTATCAATAATATCAATAATTTCTATCAGGCTTATTATTAAGCATTTAAGGCTCATTTTGACCACAAAGTATGTGCTTTCTGCAAATGTAATTGTTCAAGTGTGATTGAGTAGTTTTTTACTTGTTAGGTTATTCATATCAGAGTTGTGTTTCCTGGAATATATCCTTAATACTGTGTGCAAAACAATTCTGTAACCTTATCATGCCTTGTTATACAGTGCACACAAACGGTATTACTTTGTTTTAACATGTATAACTAGTGTGTGACTACCTTGAAACCAATAATGGCATCTCTTTTAATAATTGATTATAATAGCGCTCTGCTCTGCGAGAACCTTAATCAGTATAGCTTGCAGCGCCCTCTGCTGATGAAAATAATCACAATCATATGATTGCCAGCTGGCTATATTGGTCGGGCTTTTATAGTGTATTTATGGGTTGTTTTGAACATGCTGTAAAACGGGGACAGGACACCAAAAACCGGGACTGTCGCCAGAAAACAGGGACGTCTGGGCATACAACATTAGAACAACACAAGGTTGAGTAAAGGCCCCGATATACTCAAAAGAATGTTCCTTTTCGTTCTTCGTTTAGGTGTAAAACAAAGTTCGAAAAACGTCCTTTCTAAGCTAAAACAGTAAAAATGAATGTGAACTTGTTTTCTTTGCATTATTTGAGAACTTAAAAAAATGCATCTTTTTGTTGTTTTGACCAGTTGTCATTTTCTGCAAATAAATGCTCTAAATGACTATATGTTTATTTGGAATTAGGGAGAAATGTCTTTAGTTTATAGAATAAAACAGAAACATCCTTTAAATACTTAAACCAGAGAAACCGATCATTTTGCAGTGGTCTTTTAAATTGTTCCAGAGCATATATATTTGTAGATACATATAGTAGTGCATTTTACACTCTCAGAAAAAAAAAATTGAGACAACAAATTGTAACTTTAGGGGTACAACAGCTTGACACTGTGGAAATTCCCTCAAATTGATGATCTTTACCCCTAAAGTGTGCATAGTAATACCACAAGAGTATATATTACTACCTTAAGGATACATATTACTACTGTTAGGTGCTAATATACACCCTTCAGGGGTAAAGAAGGTACATAGCTGTCCTGCCCCAGTGACAAGCTGTTAGTACTCCTAAAGGTACAATTTTTCTTTTTCTGACAGTGAATTAACAATTTCATACTAAATACTAAATGTTTCCTTATTCACATCAATATAAATAACTATAAAAATTTGTAATAGTATATCAATAGTAAATAGCCATAGGTAAATGTAACAAATTAAATACATGAAATACATGTGCAAATTCATGAGGAGATGAGTCCTGTGGAGCAGCTTGGGCAGCATCTTTAACATTTCATGTGTTTTTCAGATCTGTGGGCATGCTTTGACACGTTACATGAGGCACAGAGCACAGATGAGTTTGCATAGTCAGCCCTTCTGGATCAATACATCGGTCTTCAGACACCGCGTCATGCTTTCCCATCTCATGTATTCTCACCAACGGAAAAATCTTTGAATACGGTGAAAATGTTTGCAGTTCTTCTAGTAGCATAGAGGTTGCACACTTTATCTTTAACTGAAGCTGAATTAGGAGGAAAACGACTGACAGATCATTACTGACGAGTCCTGCCCAGTTACTAAAAAAAACTAGCTTCATTAACCCAGGAGACTCTACGTTTAACTAATTCCACTGCATTACCTGTATCGGCCAGGAAAATGTCCTAGATGCTTGTGTACTATCCCAAATCGAAAGAGTCCACCTGAAGTCACAGCAGAACACACTTCACAGAATGTCCCACAATGCAATTCAGGCCAACTTGATCTATTTCCAGTGTGACAAATGAACCAGTAGACGTGATGCATTCCATTTCAGAACATATGTAACCAAAGTGATGCTTGTGATGTTTAGCAAACAGCAGCGATGAGTGTGCTATGGCCAAGTCACTCTATATGAGACGAAAAAAAAAAAAAAAAAAGGAGACATTTAGATGAACTGTACTGGTAATTTTTGCCATGCAGCTCAAGTAGTATGTACAATATGTACTACTGTTACGATGCTCTTATGGTGTTTTGTGTCCGTTCTGAAGTTTGAGTCCTCATGCATCATAAGTGAATGGAAAAGAGCGGCCTGCACATTATTCAAAACTCCTGTTTGACAGGAGAACAAAAGTCATTTGGGTTTGAGTGATTTTTGAGTGAACTGTCCCTTTAAGACGTGGGTGATTCCTCTGATCAAAGATGTTGCAGCATCGCTGTAGTTTATTTGGATGTTGCTACTTGTACACAAAAAGATCATCTGTTCTTCCCATTTACTTTACTGATGAAAGTTTTCAGCCGTGTTCTAGATGCAGTTTGGATGTCGAATGGAACTGATTTTTCTGGCAAACCCGAGAGACATTTTGTCCCCTCATAACACTGTGAGTGTCCTCCCACGCAGCCCGTATCTGCAAAGCAAAGGTGACGTCCTCTGTGGTAGATCAATGTGCACAGTCAGCACATAATGGAGCCCCGGGGTCTCACAGCGGTGGATCGCACACGGTGGACCTGCAGACGTGACATCTGAGAGGGCTTTCACTGAGCGCAGCCGCCAGAGGTCCCCTTTCAGAGAGACAGCGGGGAGTCGTGTGCGTGGCCAGGAAGTGACATATCATCTGCTCTCTCTGAAACCGAACCCACCCGCTCTCATTGTTGTGATGCTCCTCAGCTCATTCAAGTGTGCGTCTTTATGCATTTGCATTCATTTCTTCTCTAGATGCTTTTCTATATAAAACAACTATTTTGAATTCTATGGCCGCCCTTGCAGTCCCTGTATGTTTTAAGATGAAGTCATCTAAACAATCTATTAAATACAGTTGCCTTTTTTAGTAGAGCAAAATTACTGATAGTCTGATTTAAAAACCTAAACTTCCCAATGGTAAACATTTAATGAAACTAAACAATAGAATTAATTATTTAGTTATCGCCACACGTTTATCGTTAGACCTTCACATTACGCTTAACAATATATAATACATCATTGTTTTTAATCTCAATATCTCAATTTTTGCAGCACTCAGACCAGGTTAGTGGTACAGCCTTCAGACTCAAATTGTGATTATGTCACTACTTTCAATTCGTTTTTCAGCTAAACTGCTAACTTGTCAGCTATATGACCAAAATTGTATGACCTGCATATGTGCATCATTTAATCCTGTCAGTGATACACATCACCAAATAGCACTTTAGGCATGTCACTCACATAATGCCCAACTTGGAGACATTGACCTCATCAATTTCTGTGAATGAACATCAATCATCATAAATAACTGCTGTTTTGTTATTTAGTATTACACTACTGTTTAAAAGCTTTTAAAACTTTTATTGAGCTAGGATGCATTTCATTAATCAAAAGGGACAGTGAAGACATTTATAATGTTACAAAAGGTTTCTATTTTTATATAGCTTTATATTTGAAAAATTATATTATTATATATAAATTACAGTTCCCACAAAACTATTGTGCAGCACAACTGATTTCAACATTGATAATAATCAGAAATGTTTCTTGAGCAGCAAATCATCATATTATTATGATTTCTGAAGATCATGTTTAAATTTAAAATATAGTAATGATGCTGAAAATACAGCTGCACATCACAGAAATAAATTACACTTTAACAGAGATTCACACAGAAAACAGCTGTTTTAAACTGAAGTAATATTTGATAAAATAAAGCCACGGTGAGCAGAATTTGAGCAGACTTCTTTAAAAATCATTAAAACACTTATTAACAGTAGTGTGCATGTAAGTGCTGTTCATAGTTCATTCATGTTAACTATCACATTAGCTAATGCTAACATATAAATTCTTATAGTTTTAGTTTTTCAGTTATTAAATATAATCTTTTTTTGCCATGCCAGTATTTGTTGTTTCTCAAATTCATCGATTTACATTTTAAAATTCACAAGATTCACACGGCAAAATTACTGTCATTTCTGTTTTACATTAATGCCATGTTTTTGTGTTTAATAATTAACGTATATCTTCATATCTCATCACAATTCCAAAAAAATTGCAGTAAAGTCAAACCTCAATAGCAAGTGTACCTACAATGCATCTGTCCAAAAAAAAAAAAAAAAATTAGTTGTTGGTCATATGCCAGCAGTGTAGTAGCTTTTGAATGAGATGATATTAAGTGATGGGGTCCGACTCACTGTGCACAGAGCTTTTCAGTGGGCTTCAGGTCAGGTCAGAGTCCACTTTATGCTCAGGGGTACTGAAATACTGGAATAGAGAAGGAGCTGCAATAAAGTTGGAGCCATTGAATTCTCTAGAGTGTCAATTCATGTGTAGCATTAGGGTTCGCTGCGATTGGAATTACTGTTACAAACCAGATTCCAAAAAAGTTGGGACACTGTACAAATGCAATGATGTGGAAGTTTCAAATTTCAATATTTTATTCAGAATACGACATAGATGACTGAGAAAATGTATCATTTTAAGGGAAAAAAATAAGTTGATTTTAAATTTCATGGCATCAACACATCTCAAAAAAGTTGGGACAAGGCCATGTTTACCACTGTGTGGCATCCCATCTTCTTTTTATAACCGTCTGAGTCTGCAAACGTCTGGGGACTGAGGAGACAAGTTGCTCAAGTTTAGGAATAGTAATGCTGTCCCAATGATATTATGCACTGTAGATGATGATAACTAAACTCTTTGCAATTTTTCTCTGAGAAACTCCTTTCTGATATTGCTCCACTATTTTTCGCCGCAGAATTGGGGGAATCTCATGAAATCCAAAATGAGCCAATATTTGGCATGACATTTCAAAATGTCTCACTTTCAACATTTGATATGTTATCTATATTCTATTGTGAATAAAATATACGTTTATGAGATTTGTAAATTATTCCATTCCTTTTTTACTCACAATTTGTACAGTGTCCCAACTTTTTTGGAATCGGGTTTGTATTTCAGAAAGGATGAATACGAATGTGATTCTTATGGAATTAGATCGAAAACACACACGTACACCAGTACTAATCTGAAGCATGAAATGAATAAATGTGAGTTTCCTATGTGAACATAAGCTGTGGTGTGAAATCCTCGGTGAGGCTCTCAGAGCGGAGGATCAGTGCTGCTGGAGTCTGCACTCCTTCACATGTTTGGGGCAGCTCTTTCAGAGACGGGATGCATTAAGGTCTTGGCGGCAGCAAAGGACTGTGGTTTGCAGTCATGTGAGAGACATGGCGTGTAATATCCAGCACTCTCCATAAAGGCCTGACAACCCTGGAGCGATCCGTGCCACCACTCTTCAAAAGACCCTCTCTCTTTACCCTTTACACCAAAATGACTTCCAGTGGCACAGCCATTTGTCTCAAAAATAGCCCCGTCTTTAGGGAGATCTTCACATTCATGAGATCACAACACAATTAAAACGCACACAGAGAAAACTGGTTTTGCAATTTGATGTTGAATTGTGTTCATGGAAATACCCAAAGTGTGTCTGAGAGACTGTGGTAGTGTGCTCTTTGTATTGCTAAAGCAATCGCTCATCTAAAATGACAATGCCATCATCATTTACTTGCCCTCATGTTGTTCCAAAACTGTGTGCCTTTCTTTATTCTGTGGAACATAAAATAAGGAACTGAAGATGCGCTGTTCTAATTTAATGCAATAACACAACCCAGGCTCATCGGAAAAGTGTCTGTGTCAACATTTCGTTGCTAAAATTTGGCAATGTTTTATTATGTTGTTTATTATACATATTGTGGCAGTTTGGAACTTAAATGTCTAGAGAGTGACACTAAAAGGTTAAAACTATATCACATTTGAAAATAATGTAGCACCTACACATAAAGTGTAGCTGAAGTAACCAGTTGCGCTATGAAAAAAATAATAAAAACAATATAATAAAGAAAAGTGTAGCTGAATGAAGGTCACTAATTCACCATCACATATTGCGAGCAAGTTTAGCGTGTCAGAAAAGCCATACATATGCAGCTGGCTATGTGATGCAAGCGTCAAAATGTATTAGTTTAAAAAACATGCACTTTTGTAAAAGTGTTTTGAGCGCAACATAAATATGTGTTATGATAATAAGCCTTTATTATTTGATAACATGTCCCTGTAATCATGATTTGTGTGAAAAGGAACAAAGGTTATTGGTGTTTTACTGCCACTAGTGTTCAGTTCAGATGGAAACTGCAGTGAGTTGTATGATTAAGTAAGTTTTTGGAGTTTTGCAGAAATATACAGTAGAGTATATTTAGAGGCAAGTTTTTCCAGTGAGCCTGTGCTGCAATTACAGCGGAGTGCTATAGCTTTTAAGCTTTAAAATAGACACAAATCATCATAAAAGTAGCATGATTGTGCCTCTTATGGCTCATGCGGTATGTTCCATGTCTGTATAATCCAAGCTGTCTCATGTCAACATTCACTGTAACTGCATGACAAGCAGTGGTCAGAACAGTTCTCAAAAGGTTAATGATTTTTGGGTGAACAGTTCCCTTCATGTTTAGGCAGGAAGTGAAAGGAGCAGACTATTCTAGTTTCTGGATTTTGACAGTGCAGTGTTGAAGGATTAGCAGCTCTTTCTGATACCACACTCCCCTCTCCACTCATCATTACCACCATCATTAATGTCTTTCCTCATTTCTCATGGTGCAGGCGCGTCCTCAGTGCCTCGCTCCTTCTGCAGATCAGCAGGGAATGATGATGCTCCGGCTCTTTTGAGTAGTTTATACTGCAGTTACAGTAGGAGGCGGAGCTTTGAAAAGAACCTTTATAATTGCTACTCAACACTAGACCTCAAACTCAGTGCATCACCAAACCCAGCTGCCCTACACAACACAGTTACACATCCATATTATGTTTGTCTTAAATGGAGAACAATGTCATTAGTAGTAGGTAAATATACTGCACGCTTGACATCAGCAAAAGCAAAGCTGGCTTAAGTCCACTGGTGAACGATATTGGGAAACTAGTTTCAAATTAAAACTTCAAGCTACAAGCAACTCATCTACAGCCAAGTTACGGTTTTGAAAAAAAAAAAAAAAAAAAAAAACCTACACTAACACTGAAGCTATAAATGATGATTTATTCTTTTTTATCTTATTCAGTTTCATTCATTCATCCATCCGTTCATTTATAAAATCAATGAAATATTTACTGGAATGAATGAATGAATAAATAGTACTGTTAACACCATTATTATTATTATTACTATTAAAATGCCTGAACAAAATGCTTGACTATAAATTGCAGAAATTTTAGGCAAGCGCACTTGATATTGCCTCACTTTGCTTGGCTGTTAAACTGTGTGAACAATAAAATGTGAGAAAACTAGCATTTTGTAATGTTAAAGCACTACTCACTGGAAAATGTAGCTTGTTACTTTGAGCTACAGTCACATTCACATTACTGAAAAATGCAGGTAAAATCGTGGTGTTGCCCAACACTCAAAAGTGCACAGGCATCATAAAGTCAGTGTACAGACAGATTTAACATACAGAGGAGTGTTTAAACTAAAAACGACATCTTCCTGTTCATTTACAACAATTAAATGCGTCTCATTAAATAATTACAGGTCTACATTAATAATGAACATGTCTGAACTTCCTCAGATTGCTCTAGCATGTCAACTATTATATTACTCATTTGAGGATGCCTTAGGAAAGAGCAGATACAGAAAAAAAGAGATACTGGTCAAAGAGAAAAGTGCTCCGATAGACCTTAGTCGGGTTAGCACCATATTGCATTTTTGACAGGAATGAAAACAAGGCTTTGAAGGACAGAAGTACAGTGTGTTCAGTGGATTGCACTGTTCAGCTGACAAAACATCCTTCCAAAAAATTTCAGTACACAAAATGTCCATGAAAATGTTTTGAAAGTTTTGATAATCAGATGTGATCAAGTCTATCTCTCACAGCCATTTTAATTTTTTTTTTCATCTGTGCACAATTCAATGCTGTCGATCCTGGCTGAGCTCTGTAATTGTAAGGATGCTACTGTAAAGGGCTGATTCTGCCTTATAGTTGTTTATAGTTGTATATTCTGTTTCAAAGGATCTGTGCACTAATCGGTTAAAATCCGTTCAAAATAATTTCTGTGCATAAAACATTCAGAGATTTGAAAACAAAGAAAAATCCCAAATACCAGCATAATCATAAGCACTTTGTCCAATGCTACAAATACAGTGCTAATAAAGATTAATAAAGATTTACATCGATGTGAATAAATCCTGCTCTGTTCATATTACATGTTAGTTAAAGGTGACATTTTATCTTCAACGAAACACCCTCATATTTGCTGTCTATCATTATTAACAACTAAACTGCTTTTTCAAAAGAACTTATATAGAGTAGACTATGAAAGCCACCAAAATGAAATGTATAGAATGAATGAACTGTAATGAATAAACATAGTCTTTTCAATCTTTTCTCAATCTTTTCAACATTTCAGAAATCAGAACCAGACTGTTGTTTGATTAACAGCTAATCAAGGCAGCTTTTGAATGTTTTGAAAGCAGTTTTATGAGTGAGCTCAGTTATATATTTATCCGTGCGACTAGACTGCTGTACAGGTTTATGCTCAGTCATAGATTGTCGCATTAGAAGCTGTGGGATTCTCAAGCACAGTGTGAAAGAATCTTCCTGTACTGTATATTATTCCAAATAAAGGAAATAAAACAGTCCTGATAAGACAACTTACTGTTCATAGGCACATCTCTAGTGGCACTCCTCACGCTGCTTTGAAATTTCTTGTTTAGAGGACTTCCTAAAGGTCTGAAGTTTCAACTTGTAACTTGTTTTGTGCTGTGTTTACATTTTGAACACTTCATTTGTCTCTGTCAGTCTTTTTCTTTACTTTCATAAATCAAAATGTAATTACATTCGGAGTGCAGGTGTTCTTTGGGATGGTTGTGTCACCTCATTTAAAGTGATAGCATCTTATGGTGATAGTGATATCTTCCTGAAAGCATTCATGTCCTGTTGGATAGTCTGTTCAAATCATGCACAGTGTTGTTTTACAGTGATGATGTGAGAGGATCTGCCACAGCATCCAGAAAGAAGCAGCTGCAAATGTATTATTACCTGCAGTAACCTTCTGGCGGACTTCATTATGCTTCCCTGAGAGCCATTACGTTAATCATCATTGGCACAGCTGGTGGAGCTGGTGTTGGCAACAGCAGTGGATATTGATTAGTCCTGAAGGCCCATGGAAAGCAGGCCCATCCCATACGGGGCCACTCGTTCGCACCATGATTTCAGCAAGATATGTTTGGCAAAATCACGGTCCACTGATTCTGACAGATTTGTCAGCATGGCAAGGCTTTAGCAATGAAGGTTTGGACAGAAATGACACATTCAAAGAGGTGCTGTGTCCTGACTGATGCGATGAGCCATTCACTCTCAAGCACATCTGGAGTCTGGAAATACAGGCAGAGTGTTCTGACAAACAGTGGCATGTTAATTTGTTTCTGACAAAGAAATGCTCAGAGAAAAATGCAAATGTTTCTCTTTAGAAATGGTATTGATTGTCTGTCCCAGCTGAGAGTCAATAATTGTATGTCTCCTGATGAATTATGGCTGGGTCAGGTTGGTTTAGGCTGTGTTAGCTTTCCACACCGACTATATGTAGCAGGTATACAGCTGGTTTGAGCAGTGCTGGGAAACTATTTTATAAACTATATAAACTACATGATATACTTTGAAACTTTCTAAACTGTACATGAAGATACTCAGCATTTTTCTGAAAAAGCAGTACAAGTTACTAACCAAAAGAAGCAAATTACATGGAAGCGATTAAAGAGCTATTAAATACATTTATCTTCATACACGATGATACTTTTTAATTGTGTGGTTAGAGCAATCACGGTGACATTACACTTATCTTCATTTTGTTTAATGAAAAGAAGACAGAGGGGATAAAATCATTTATTTAGAAGAGCGCATATGATCATATAGCCTCAGCGCGCTCTGCGGTAAAGCTGTCGGCACAACACGATTCAAAATGCAGTGATGCAGTGTTTTGTCATGCTACACCGTTTTTAAGGTGGAACAGTAGCTTGTTACTGGAAAAGTAACACTATTTTGAAAACCACTAAACTGCTGATACACTGCTAAAAAATGTAGCAAGTAACATCACCTTCTGATCATTACTCCCCAGCAACACTTATAAATGCTGCAGTTTGCAGTGTACTTAAAAACTATTTATGACTTTGTGTGATTTCACATACCAAAAGTGATCAATGTGAGAACTGCCTTACAGGATGTATTGGCACTAGTTAGCTGGTATTCAAATGGTGCTCTATGCAGCACAAATGCATTCGCATGGATGAATTATATAATCCTTTACCATCTCTAGATCCCCCCCAGCTAATCTTGCTGCAGTGTGGGATGCATCGCTCGCATTTCTTCATAGCGTCAAGCCCTTTGATGCACTCCGCAGTCTCATTCAGTTCACACGAGCGGTGTGAACACTCACATGTGCCTTCAGTGTTTACATGGCTCTGTATTCAGTCAGAGAGCAATCAATGCACAGCATGCCGCAGCTATGCATGTGACAGTGCTGCCATATGATGAGGAGAAACACAGGAATAGATGGACACCCCCCACCTCTGTGTGCAAGCGAAACGCAGATGCGTTGACGACACAATGCAGCGTGCTGTGCTTTCCTAGTGCCTCTCTCACTTTTGTGCTGCTCACACCTATGAGAAACAATCATGCTTATCTCTCCTTCTCACTCTCTCTCTCTCTCTCTCGCCCTCCCTCCCCTTCTGTCCTCCGCTCTCTCTCTCTCTCTCCATCTGTGTCTCTCTCTGTCTCTGAAGGAGTAATGGAGCGGATCACCATGTAGACAGCAGCCGACGGGAAGCAGGTAGAATGGGATACCACGTATGGAGAGCCGCCGGTCTGCAGCCGTGGTGAGCGCAGACGTCCTCAGGACCTCAGCCGGGATCAACTGCAGACAGCGGACAGGATCTGTTTTTTTTTTCTTCATCCTCCCTCTCTTACCTTCTATTCTCTCCTGCATTGCTCTTGTTTGTTTTTAGACACCTGTTTTCCAGCCACACCAGGGACTCCTTCTCTGCCCGTGTGGCATTTTCTCCATTTCTCTCATCTGCTTTCAAGAAAAGCTACCAAGCAATACTCAGCCACCATGGGGGACATGACAAATAGCGATTTTTACACCAAGAACCAAAGAAATGACAGCAACCATGATGGGGGATTTGGATGCTCGCTCATGGACCTGCGTTCCCTCATGGAGCTCAGAGGAACGGAGGCAGTGGTCAAAATTCAGGAGGACTATGGAGGTGTCGAGGGACTGTGCCAGAGGCTGAAAACCTCGCCGACAGAGGGTGAGTGTGTGCTGTCTCATACCGTCACACGCGCTAAACACAATCTACCGGCATAAGCTCACACTCATACAGTGACATTCTTTCAAATGATAATCGTTTCCATTCCTGTATGTTGTTCTTCCCCCTTAAACCTGCTGCTGATGCTGGCTGGCTGTCTTGCGGAGTTATTAACTAGTATGTGTCTCCCAGGCAACAGAGAAGGGGTCAAACTAAATTTGCTACTTTGTACAATGATAGCATTGCTGGGTAGAAGAAGCCATGCATATATACAATTTTACTTACAAATCATCTCTCTGCAATGACTGCAGGATCCATTCTAGAGCATTTTCTTGCATTGAAAATCAGTCGCATGACCTTTAGAGCAGAAAGGAGCTTGTGAGCATCCATTGGAAAAATGGTGTGATTGGCATCTTCATTGTGTCATGATTTGTTATGGTGTGACAGTGGTGTGACTGTGCTATCCAACGCATGCACCATTTGATCTGC